>NW_010511748.1:1047-11263 GCF_000687285.1 Phaethon lepturus
CAAAATTTAAGTAATAACAGCAGAATATTGGGAAAAATTACTTTTGTCAAAGTGTTAGAGATTTAAAAATAAAATATGTTCAAAAAGTATTTTTTTTAAGTTAAGATATTTCAAAACACAGCTAAAACAACAATACAGGTTTTCATCACACAAATAGTGTCTTATAGTTTCTCTGTTAGCCTCTTTTCTCCTTATGATGGAAAATACATTAAAAGTGTCAACTCTGCACATTACTTCTCTTTGCTGGAAGTAGCAATTTTTTCCAAAGCTGATGTGCAAATTCTGATGATAGAGTTATGCCATGCAAAAACCACCTTAAACTCCTTTTTTTCCCCACAAAATTAGAAGCAAAATTAGACTTTATTATTGTATCTACATTATGGAATAAATATAAGCTGCTGCTTTGCTGCTTGAAATCAGTTTGAGGGCTGAAATCCATTCTGATTCCCCATTTCTCACCCAACGTATGAGAAACTCAAAAGTATTCAGGAGGTGTATTAGTACATTGGAAAAGTATTTCACATTGGCTAAAAGCCTAGAAATATACAACCTCTAAAGGTCAAGTTCTTCTAGTTCATCAAGAAAAATGCCTGGGAATAGTTTAAAGCTTGACAATTCAGTACTTTAAAATTATGAAAATACTTCATAAGAAAAGAAACACTTTATAATTTTATGTTTTACTAATGCTGGAGAAACTATTCAAATACAAGTCTGTTAAGGAAAATAATTCATTAACTGAATAGACAGGTATAATTCTAAGACTACAAAAATGTTTACAATAACTTTATCGTATCAGCTGTATTCAATATCCACAGTTTTTCTAAAACAGACTGAACATAAATATAAAGTTAAGGAAGGTTAATATCTAAACACAATGTGTACTTGAAAGGAAGACCAGAATGACTGCATGTCTCTGATACTATCTTTTTAAGTGCTATATGAAATCAATTTACCTTGAAAAAATAAATACACACTACACTCTTAACGACAGCAAATCTGCAGATGAATCTTTCTTACAACAAAAATATAATCTGAAAACACATTAACTAAGCCAGTCTTACAATCACATCTCTGACAAAGTTCATGTTCCCATGGGCTATTTTTCCTTGATTACATAATGGACTTTAAGTACAAATACACAAAAGTATAACATTATTTTTAACTTCATCTGCCAGAAGAGATGGGAAATTATTCAACTACTCAATGTTCACTAGTTTACAGGCATCTTCAATTTCAGAGTAAGATGCTGTATATGGATAAGTGTGTCAGCATGAGGTAATGTTGGAAACATACTCAGATCTTCATGCAACCAGTTTATACTTCTACATTTCTTCCTTCCATATGACATAGGTCAAACAGAAATTTTTGTTCCAGAACATAATATATATTAATTAAGAAGAAAGGAATCTTTTTTAATGCAGAGTATATTTGTCTGAAACAATTAACAAAGTTTGAATGATAAAACTGTAACATCTATTCATGATCTCTCTGACTTGAGAGCAATAATGTATTTTGTTTGCCTTTCTTCAGGGCCATGTACTGATGTTTCTCAGTTTGTTTGTGTTTTCTTTAAAAATAGCTGTTCCAGACAACATATCTAACTGCCAAATTTAAAGTACATTTGGACAAGACCTAACCTTGAAACTGCAATCCAAGCCTGAATTTAAAACTACTGATTGAGTATAAGGTGGACTGATTTATCAAACTCAATTATTAAAAGAAGAAACTATTTAATATTAATTGTATAAATTTCCTACTGTGAGAAAATTGTTTTTCCTGCTACCCTGATGAAAAGTGTAAATAATGATATATAATTTTTGTGATAAGCATATATAAAGCTCAGAATTTAAATTTATTTTGGTCATTCAGTACCAGAGTGAGAAACTGCACCATGAAGTTGTGAATCCATCATCTATCATCATTAGATTTCAAATTACAGTCAAAAGAGAGATAGGATGGTTGCTGATGATACAAATTATTTCATGAATGATGGTCAACATTTGCAGACAGAAATATCACTATCAGGTTGGCTGACACTGATGCTGATTGTCTAAGTTTCAGGCAGTGTGAGAGAATATGACTGATACACATTAATATGACCAGCAGTTTCACATACAGTGTGCCTAATAAGAGGTATGTCTCACTGATTAAATAAGGTTGCCCATAATTAAGTGAGGATTTTTTTTTTACTTTTGCTCCTTAAAAAGCAATATTTATAATAAACTGTTCTAAAGATTCTCAGTGTTATAGTTTCAAATACTTGAATGCCAACTAGTCAGCAGTTTTGATTATGGTGAATGACCTCTCTTTTTTTTTCCAGACTTTTTTTTAAATCTTCTTTCATGTCTTCCATTTTCTTCCAGAGGAAAACCACTGATTGGGGCATCAAATAAACTTGGCAAAGAGAAAAAATCTTGCAATGTTTAAGTAGCCTGACTGATAACATAAGTTGGCATTGCACTGCTACTCTTTCTGAGTAATTCCATCAGTAGACACTTTCTGAAACAATTAAGGAAAGGGTCTTAAAATATTCAGCGCAAAATACCACACTTTAATATTCTGTTCTTCCCAAATCTTCCCTTCCAGTATTTGTTCACACCACAGTGCTGCCTAAAATTTAATGCAAGTTTATAATCGCATACTAGCCCTAGTACTTGCTAGAAGAGACTGCAGGCAAATTCTGATTATACACAAGGCATGGTACAATTTATCCAAGACCATATTCCAGCCAAGAGTGGAATATTCAACAGAAAGCTGCATCTCTCAAACCCAAATTAAGTTTTTTATACAATGTGTTCTCCAACACCTCTTAGAAATAGAAATTATTGCCTTTACACAACAGCAGCACCAGACAGGAATTTTTTACTTGTTTCTCAAGATAGGCTGTCACTCGAGTGGAGAGACAGAGACAAGCAGGCAAACAGGCCCAGAGGTGTGCAGGGAAAACAAAATTATTGTGAAGAAGGACCCTGAACAAATGAAGATTAGATATAGCCTCAAGGCTATATCTGCAAGTAAAAAAAAAAAGTGTTCAATTTTTTTCTTTCATTAATTTATTTCAAACTCCAAATAAGCATTTTCTTAAATTAATCTGTACTTTCTTGTGCCAGTCTTAATCTGACAAGGTTGCTTTAAAAATTATGGCAAATCATAATGAAGGGGAAAAAAGTCTTCAGTAATGAAGACTTATGATAGATAATTTTAATTTTCCAAAGTGATAAGAATAAAAAGGAAAGATGACAGTTTTTAGGGACTGTAAACCAGTATGTATTCCATTTTAATATTGCCATAACATTTATATCTAGAACGTTCATTTTTAGTACATAATTGAAGTATAAACTGCACAGTAAAATTTATCAAACCTCTGCCTGTTGATTATCAAAAGAAAAGAGTTTGGATTTTAGTGTTATCTATCTTTCCAGCATGGATACTTTATTTTAGAAAGCCATCATGCTGATTATCATCATCTCATTATTAAAATTTTTGGGGTTTAGTTTCTTTTCTGAGAGATATTTTGAATCAATCTAAAATTATTTATGAATTGTAGAAGCTGACTAAAGACTTAGTTTATCGTACAAACCAGATATAAGATCCTTTCAACACTATAATGATACCTTGTTTAGAAATCTATCTTTAGTATTACTGTATCAAAATCCTCAGGCAAGGCTGATGCAAAACCCTACTTGGAGTGAACATAATTTCCAGCTAATATCTAGAAATATCAGCTAGTGAACATTTATTATCAGATCCCACATACTGTCTCAGAGCTGAAAAGCAAGTAAGACCAGGCTGATCACCTGAAAAAAATGACCATCTCATTTAATAGATGAGATGCTCAAAATGTAAGCTAAAAGTACTTCTATGCAACCACTTTATAAGGAGAACACCACATTTAATATCTTCATTAATAAGGCAAACCTCTTTTCTTCTTTACCTGATGAAAGAAAATAATAAAAGATAGGGGTTTAATTTAATTTAAAAAAATATTTTTTTCTTGATGTAAACAAGTTTAAAAAATTAGATTTAGTTTAGAAAATAACTAAGGGAAAGGTAGATACATGTTTTGCAGTTGGGTTAGAGGTACCATACAATAATTATGCACAATCTTATTGAAATCCTACTTCTGTATTAATACAAAAGCTACTTTTTAATTCAAATTGAATTTTTTACAGTGTTAAATGAGACATGATAAAATTATGGAATTGAAAATTTATACACATTAGAAAAGACAGTTCTGCTCTTCAGCTCTGGTACTTTCACTACAGAGTATAAAAACCATAAAAATTGCTCCCACAGTAAAAAGAGAAATCCACTGAATCAAAGCTTGTGTTGAGAGCAGACAAGCATCCTTATTTTTCCAACGTTCCCCTCAATTTTAATCTGGCAGACACAGTTCTGCCTTCATTTTATCTGATGAAGTAATCATATTAAGGACTCTGTAATTGTTATCATTTTACAAACAGGATAGGCTTATTAGCTGATCTTTTGAATACCCTATTTTGGAAAATACAGCAATATCTGTGGGAAACAAAAGCCAAGGAACAGTATGTACATGACTTGATTATTCATCTGATGCAGCTAGTTGTACTGATTCTATATAGACATGAAATTTGTTTTCAGGCAGGGATTATGTTTGGTTTTCATTTGTAGAGTTTTGTACATAAGAGGCGCAACTCCATCAGTGTTCTAGATCAGATTGCACTTATCATATTTTGCAATCATCTCTGACTTGCTATCTATTGATTTGTGATGTGAACTAGATTCCTTACGGATGAAATAAAACTGGGAGATGCACTGCAGAAATTTATTTAATGCAGTGTAAATGCAAAAGGACATATAGACTAAAAGTAATCCAAAGTAAAAAAACCTGAAATGCATATATTACAAATTCAAGGAACAACACTTCACTAATGCAGGAAGAATGAAGAGAACCACAGTGTTCAGTTCAAATTACATATTTTTCCATTAAAAAAAAAAAATTTTCATGGAAGATCAAGTAAATCAAACATTTTTCAGTCTTTGTAAAGGAGGAATAATAAAGGCAGAAAAAGAGCCTGACTTTCTACCTTGAGGCTTTGTGCTTTTATCCAACACAAGCAACAACTGGGTTCTGATCCCTGTTCTGCTGAACAATTACTCATATGAGGTGAAAACATTTCAAAGGTGGGACTGAGAGTACTCTTTTGCTCAATGATAATGAGACATCATTAGAAAGGACATACTAAAATTGCCTTATAAATAAATAGAAATTCTGTTCAGTTCTCCCACTCGTGTGTTTTTGTGCAAAGATCCAAAATTTAATGTTAAAGATTTTTTTCTAGATAAAGTTGCTTGGCAAATTCTACCCAGTTTTGTAGGCAGCATCTGGATTATCATAGTAATTTAATTATCCATCCTATGTGCACATGGGGAGGGAGGGGAATGGAAATTCATTTGGGTTACTGTTGGGTATCCCACAATCCTGCCAGTGCACACAGTAGAAATGTAGGCTGTTGCAACGGCTGATTAGAAATCAAATGCTACCCTAAGCCTGTGTCTGCCTACACCTTTTAGTTCAGATCAGGACTGCACTCTTGAAAGGAGTCCTGATTTTTCCCATTCCGGCTCTGTGGTTCACATCAGAAAACAATCTTGAGGCGTATAAAGAGGTTTCCGTTCAGATAAAAGTGAAATGGAAAATGCACTACAGAAATTAACTTAATGTGCTTCAGTTGCTGGTAAATGCAGCCAACTGGATTAGATTAGACTAGATCTACTCTGAAGTAAAATGCCCAACAGGCACTGTGAATTTTGGATCCTGGATGCTTAACTCTACAGCTTTGCTCTTATTAATCCACAATATTTATTAATAAGGATGCAGCCAGAATAACAAGTATCCCTTTCTTTCATTTTAAAAACAAGGTTTCATCTCTGCCATCTACTACAAGATTTACTTCAGGCTTTTAATTTATAATTAACAATGAATCAAAAAGTCAAGTTTACAGCTTACATGTAGCAGTAAACAAAAATCTATGTACACCAACACCACGTACATACACAATTCTGCTGTTGGCATTAAACTTAAGTGATTACCAGCTTTTCCAGAGACAGGAAGGTTTCGGTCTTTCAATTACTTTTCATTTTGAAAGCTTAATCAACATATTTTTGCTACTCTACTTCTAGCTAAACTTAAAAAGAAAAAAAAAAAAAGAAACCCAGCAAAAGATAATGCTTTCAGGAAGCTAAAGAATGTAAAGATCATGATAAAGTGATATCTGAGTAATGAGGTAGCAGGGCCATAAAAACTGGTGATGCTATAAGTAGAACATTCAGTTTACTTTTTGTAAATAAATGTAAATAATAGCTCAAATTTCAGTTTTATAAAGTGCCTTCTGCATGCTTGGAAGCCTTTCTTGTCCAACATTTGCCAAAGTAACTTTTTACCTCAAGCTATTGTGCTTACACGATACTCTCTGGAATTACATGAGAATACTATTTTTCCTGAAGCCTGATTTGTTACAGTGATATAAATGCACAGCCATTTCCATCCTGATTGACATTTAACACTGATAACACCTACTTATTTTACACTCTAGGACAGTGATTTAATTTTATTTTATAATTGTGTTCTTAATGATGAATTGGACAATTAACTCCTCAATAATTTGTATCAATATAGTCCTAATTCACATTCCAGAAAAACAAGGTCAAGTGCTAACCCTCAAATAATGAAAAGAAACAGCTGAGGATGAAAGTCCATTTGAAAGCACAAACCTTAGGCTAACATTAGTTTCTCCTCAAAGGATGTTTTATGGGTTTGAAAATTGCTGTGTAGCAGTGTCTAGTTGCTTGTAAATCCAAGGCTCACAGACAAGGCATGTCAAAGGAAAGGAATTTCCAGTATAGGGACAATAAGTAGCTGTCAACCTATGCCTTTTTTTTTTTTAAATGTATTTCTGAAAGGAGATAACAAATCCTTTGAAGTTTAGGCTGATTTGAAAATTTAAGCTGTCAAGGTTCAAACTCCTACTTAATTTTGCGAACCTCACTATTGCATAACCTCAGACACTTTGATCTTTTTTAGCTGCTTTACACTGGGACTTTGAACTTCTACTTATTCTTACATAACTAAAATGTCGTATGAAAGTACATGATGGAAAACAATTTTTTTAGTTGCACACATACAAAAGTATAGAACAGATCCACATTTCCACAATGTAACATTTTGCCCATTTTTTTAATGTGTGGGTGTTTGTGTTTTGTATTCCACCCTTCTTAAAAGTTCTTCATACCACCTAAGAAAACTACAATCGAACCAATTGATGTCTGGCCATTATGGTCATCATATGGCCCATAGCATATTTTCAGCTGGATGCTCTGTACTTCATGTACTCAAATACAATGTTCATAATTGCCCCTTATTATTATCCTTCTGCATAATTTTCTAATAGCAAAGGGAATATTTTGCCACTAAAGTGGTTGTGTATTACTGCTATGTTGTTGTGCACAATTAAACAGCTGTTGCATAAATAAAGTTGCAAAGGTGACTGCATTTTATTATGCTCAGTGAATACATTTTCTTGTACGCATCTATGATATGGATAGCCATGAGAAAATTGTGTTCATTGTGTCTGTCTCCTAACCTTCACTTTGCCCATTAATCTTAGAGTTATGTCTAGTCTATGTGAACTTTCTAACAAGCCTCAAAGAAGTCTTTTGGAGAGGTATTCCTGGACACAAAAACTCTCCACAGTCTTATGTGAAGTCAATAGTGAATAGACAGAATTCAACTGATTTTCAGTCTAGCTTCTGAAACCACGCTAAACCAAAGAACACGTACTCAAAATATAAAAAACCAAAACCACACAAACACAGAAATATGACCTAAATCTAATTCTATGTGGTTTTTTATGGCTGAAACACTTCTTCCTTTATTGAATTTTTTCTGAAAGTAACATTTTGTATGCCATGAAAAATCTAAACAAATACAAATATACTTCGGGCCCCTGTGAGGAAAAAAAAACCCCACAGATTTTTGGAGGAGGAGTAATCTCTCCCTCATCCAGTAACATATCAGTCCTCCTCTTAATGATAAATTGTACAGGAATACAAATTCTTATAAACCGTTAGTTAAGATGGTCACTTAAGACTATGCCAAAGAGAGACTTAAAATCAAGGATGCTTAGGTGAGCATCTCAGCTACCAACTCTACTGGAGGTGGATTAGTGTGTGGAATGAAAATTAATATTATAATGAATATATGTAATACATGATAAATGTAATTTGTTCTAGGGCTATCCCTATCATATATGCAACAGAAAAGTATATTCACTGAGCATAACAAATGCCCTCAACTGAGCTTCACAGACAGATCTTTCTGTTTGGAATAATCCTTTAAGTACCAAATATATAAATAGCCATTGAAATAGCTAAAATGATTCTACATCTCAGTAAAATAATTTTGAAGATACAGTTTAACTATTCTTTAACAGAAGTTGGAATTATATTCAAATTTCCTTTTTCCTAGATGAGGACTCTCACCTCTCCTCAAGTCAGTAGATAAAAAACATATATCAACATACATTCCAACAATTTTTTTACTATAGTCTTAAAAAACATTTTTATCCATCTTCATGATTCAAATGTTGAGTTTCCAGCTCCAATCATTGACAATAAAGCTTACAGAAACTCACAAATGCTCTTTTGGATCTTTAATTCTTGAACACAAGATCAAGAGTCCTGAGACATTGGTTTATATTGGTATATTTCTACAATAAACTTGTGTGGTGATTCAAAAATTGAAGTTTACAAATAAATGGACTAAAAGAAAAAAACTAACTCCTCCTCTAAACAGTAATATTTTTTCTATCTATCAAATATTTTCCAATTAATTAATTTGTTTTCTTTGCAAAATATGTCATAACTGGAATACATGATGCTGTAGTTTGTGAGTTGGACTGGTAGTTGTCTAGAGAAAGCCAATAAGCCATTGTACTGTATGTCACTGAAGGAGGATGAAAACTCTTCATGAGTTCCAGTACATTGAGAATGAAGGAGGCGTATTGAATTATATATGCAAATGAGTAATATAATCAGTATAGTGCTTGATTTAACTTCTTATTAAATTCTGCTTACTATAGAATGTCCCCAAACTCTCACTTTTGATATGTTGCATAATTTTGCACTGAAAATCCTTACTATTCTGCTAAGGTTGTTAAGGGATAATTTATCACTCAGAAGAGGCACTGTGGATTCTGAGACATCTCGTGTGAAACATTTTTAGGAATAATGGGAGATGTGATAGGTGAAATGCATGCACAGCTGATCCTTCATAATGAGACATATTAGAAAGCAGTGCCTATTGTAAAGCAGTTTCAACATTCAACAACTCTAGCTTTTCCCAAGTTGGCTGTGCCAAGGACTGAAGCAATAGGTTATGCTTAAGGAGTTCATAGATGTTCAGGAATGCAAAAAAGTTTGTATCTGCCTTCCACTCTGTTATAGGCATTTATGTTTTTTCGCACACTGTCTAGCATTCTGGGGGACCAAGTGTGGCCAAGGGACAAATATTCTTTCCATAAACCCTTGCTTCTCTAGTAAATGTTCTGTCTCATGAGAAAAGTCCTAACTAGGACTGAAAGGCCCTTGGAAAAAATGAACTACGCTATATAAGTGAAATAATAACTCAATTACCACATTATTTAATACATCAGAAATATTTTCATGGGCTCCTAATTTAGATCTCTCTCCTTCAAAATATTTTCTTTGATCTAAGGAAAATAATGTACTTGACTGAATCATAATAAGTCGTTTTCTGGTTTTCTATGAATATTTTTAAAAAGCTGTAGTTTTTCTTTGTGATTCAAAAGCTCTATGCTTTCTTTGCTTTTTTTTTTTTTTTTAACTTAGGTATTGTGTTAACAGACACATTGTTATTCAAGAAACAGAAATATTGTCAGATGGAAGGATCTGCCAGGAAGACACTTCTAAGAACTCTTCCATCAACAACATTGAAATCTACTCACTATTTTTAGTAAGTTTCCAATCTCCTCATGAATCACATATGAAAGTAGAGCTTAGTATTTCAAGAACTGTTGAGAAGTGTAAAATGCATGTTATGCAGAACTTACCTGTAATTTAATTTAATATGAGTTACTCATAGGCTGATAAAAAGCAGAGACATCTGTAGGGGGCAAAGCAACCATAGGAAGCAGCAACTTACAGATTAGGACACTCT
>NW_010511748.1:11294-18026 GCF_000687285.1 Phaethon lepturus
AATGTGTGCTAATTTCAAATATAAGAAAACTAAAGGAGCCAGTGGAAAGACTTACTGCATAAAAATTTAAACAGACTGCACCCTGCTACAGATAAAAGGATTTTCTCCCTAAAGGTATGAGCTCTTTCATTTTTATAAACACAGCGTTAAAGAACAAAACCAGAATGCACTTTATTTATTATTGGCCATGTTAATTGCCTGTCTAGTTTTGCTCATATGAGCAATCTCTTTGAGTTTAAAGGTACTATAGTTAAAATATGTCTATAAATCCAGTTTTTACCACTAGATGTATATATCACTATCTTTTATAGGTAATTTAAGTGTAGACAAATAAAGAATCACTAAATCCAAAAGATCTAGGTCACAGCTGAAATCAAAAGAGGATGTGCATTAAATACACAATGAAGAGTTTATAGTGAACAAATAAATAGACAATGAAAATGAGAATTTAGAACTCTGAAGATGCCAGAATCAATAAATACCATTTTGTTTGTTCATTCTTTCTCTCTGCTTTACCTTATGTAATACAATATGTTGATGTACTTTAATCTTCTCTCCAATGTGTCAGTGTCCTCCTTCTGGACCATCTTTATTGGCCTTCTGTCACCTAATAATATCTAAACATCTTTTCTAGATTTGCTAGAAGACTGTAGCCTCATAAAATGCTTTTCCATGTCTGCTCCATTACCTCTGAAAGTGTTTACACTTAGAAAATGCAGAACTTCTTAAAGTATCCATAGAAATATAAAAATAGAATTAATATAAGGTTATTTAAAATAACAATGACAATTTCTGGATGGAAAATTTGGGGTTTTTTTACATATTGATGCAAAATTTTGTGAGATGAGGTCTTTCAATTTAAATTAACCTTTTATTAGATAATACATTCCATTCCTTGGAGTTATTTCTCTATATGATTACGCTAACTTAACATCCATTTCTATTAAATTTCTTGCCCAAATTTTATGAACAGTAGTACTATCCTAACTTTATAAGCATCTGCTTTACTCCAGTGAGAAGTGAAACTATAGTTAATTTTTAAAATTAGGGCTTAGTCATGTATATAATATTCACATGGCACATACATGCATTTCTTTTGTATAGAAAGTTACATTTTTGTGTATTGGAGTCTTAACCCTTATAATGAGTTCCTGGAAAAAATGTTTAATAACCATGTGCCTCAGTCTTTCTAGGTGAAAAGAGGCTGATATTCATAATGTTTTCTATGTCTGTATTGTTTGTTTACAAGTGTAAGGATAAAAAAATGCTCTGAACTTCTTTTATGTGGCTTTTTTGTACAACAAGGCTCCTCAGCACATTGATTTGAACTAATGAAGTTGTTTGCTGTCAGGACAGAGTTACCTAAAAACAAAAGGGTAATGAGTTTTTTCCTGATATATTCCTGAAGACAATGGAATAAACACAAGGACTAAATTAATAATAAGATTTCATATATATAGCTGTAAAAATAGGTTTGTGTTTTGAAATTTTTACTAAGATTACTGTTCCATAACATATGTCTATTGTGCACATATATATATTATATGTTTTAAAACATTTTAAAAATAAAAAAAACATTACTTTTTATTCCCTTCTGTCTTTGAAGGTAAATAAAGTTGTAGCACTGTGTTTCATTCACATAAACAAAGGATTTATAAAGAGAAAGGTATGATAGCTCTAAATGAACTAAAAGAGCTTTTTCATTAACAAAATAAACTTAGCTTCTAAAGCTTAGTTATGAACCTACCATACTCCTTATCTCTACACCGGTGTGTCCAGCCAATCATAAATTCAACAAAAGAGCATATATTTCTGTGGCATTGTCACTTCAGTTTAGCCTGTATCTTGAAAAATGTTCATGGCAAAAGGCTTTTTTATGACTGTTCAGTCTTTCCAAGATATATATTGATTTCTGCAAACTCAGTTCAATTTGATCTAAATTATAAAACGAACCAAACTAATTTACAGATTCCCCAACTTTCAAACCAACTCCACTTCTTTTTCTGACTGGAGGTCCAATGGTCTACATTTTACATTAATCTGCACATACTTTTGAGGTGCAACTAAGTATTACTCAGTCAAGAAGATAGACCACCTGTGCTCCAAAGATATGTTAAGAACACAAAACCTTTACCAGAATATATGTAAACTGAATACCACATGGCCAATAGGGTCTACAGTTTAAATAACCTTCCATATTATTTAAATATACTGGTACACTGTCAAATAAGTGTTGTCTAGTATACCAGTATACCTGTATACTCCATTTACACCAATTGTAGAAACACAATTCTAAAAATAATGGGATATCTGAATAGCAATTGTCAGTACCCTGCTTACTTTAAATGGGACATGGGAGAAAATGTTCCCCAAATACTATCAACATGCAGCTCTATCTCAATTTTTTTTTTTTTTCATTTTCATATTTTATTTGGCCTAAGGGAGGTAAAAAAGGATTACAGCTCTGGAAAAAAAAAACCCTGTTCTTCCTTGTCACTAATAAGTTATTTTCCTGCACAGTGTGGATGACCACAAAGAAGAAAACATAATTTAGATTTTGTGACAAAATTATGATGCCAAACATAATATAAATGGGAAAAGGACAAAGGTTTCTGAAAGGGCTGCATATGTTCAACAAGATCCTCCAAACCAAGCATTACCTGGCCACGTGATGCTTTACAATGTTACTTTTCCACAATCAGTGTCAACTAGAGGAAATAGCAGCAAATTATTGCCTGCTGAGGAATGATTTCAAGCCAGGGTAGTAGGAAATGAACTGACACCAGCAGCAAGTGAAAACTACCTCCCATGTCTGATACAGTTTCTACAACTTAGACAAACAGTTATGCTAGAGTTTATACAATGTAAAGCTGCAATGTAGCACTAAAAATGTTTTGTACTGTAAGGAGAATTGTCAATAAATCAGTTAAAACTTTTCTTGTCCTCTGCATACTGCAATATTTAGTAGACACCAAACAAATCATATCAGGGGTCAAAGCATGCATGTGTAGGCATAACTGAATATTTTTGTTCCACTTTCCATCTCATTCCCCATACTGCCAGTTAGTATTTCTTAAGTCTGTATAGCATGCTTTTGGCTTGTTTACTAATTTTCCTCAAATTTCAGGAAGGCATTAATTTCAGAAATACTGATGCAGTATGATCAGTATTCTACTGATGCAGAATGAAAATTCTGAAGACAGTAGGATTGTTTGATTATTTAGAATGTTTATAATTATGGTTAGAAATAAAGAAGTAGAAATCTGAGAGCTTTTGCTAAATCTATTGTGTACAGTATACCTACTGACAAGAAGAGAAAGTTCTTAATTGATTTTATGAGTCAGGGTAATAATCTTTCCTCTGCAGGCAGGTCCTCACTCCTAAGGAATAAAAAAAAAAAAAAAAAAAAAAAAATCCCTGATGTGCCATTTTTAGAAAAAAACTAAGCAGTTGCCAAGAGACTTCCTTTTCCAGATTAAAAAATGTAGTAACTTCAGCGTCCTTTATGTGTTTGCAGATAATTTAGGGTAACTATTAAGCCTCTGTAACTCAGCAGGGAGTTATGTTAAGGCTGTTTCATGGAAATTGTTATTATGAAGCACTCAACAACATGATTTTATTTGTGCCTGCTACTCTTATGATTATTGCCATTCTCCTCCTAAACTAAACAGCGATAAACAACCCTTGAAGAGCATGACTTATTGAAGACAGCATAGGTTTAAGAAGTTGTACCACCTGTTCCTTTTGTGATTTCCACAGCTTGCTCTGAAACCCACTGAAAGTAAGCACACTGCGGGAAAAAATACCTGAAATCTTAGGTACCCATTTCAGAGTCTTAAGGACAAACAGCAGCACCTTAGACACTAATCTTTCTTTTACCTTAACAACCATCTAGCCACCTTTGCTGCACTATCTTCTAGTCAAAAGCAGTGTTTACTGCACTAACCCCAGGCCAGCTGTATCATGAGAGGCAGTAGCCTTTCAATACCTAATGCTGAAAACTGTAAAAAAAATTTTTAAAAGGGCAGCACAAAAGCCCTTTATAGTATTTCCTTGTTTGGATTCAGAAAACTGGTTTGGCCTGAAAATTCTTGACTATTTCATTTTACCCATTCATAAATTACTCCATCACTAAAACTCATATTTTAAGTACAACAGGTTAAAACAACAGCATTTGAATGCTGTTTGTGTATTGGTTATACTGTCCAATTAACTAAATCCCTTTGTTAGGACAATCTCTCCCTGCCATCATGATCAAGCATCAGAGTAATAAGCAATGGGTCTTTTTGCAGGGAAAGTGGTGTAAACACCTAGATTTGTTGCTCAGCATCCTGACAAAATATGCAAACTGTTTTGAGGGCTTTCCATGGCTGATTTTCATTATCTAAATGGTAAGTCATGTATACACATGAATCAGGTGAAGAAGATGCTTAGACCTGTGATGACTATGATGAACAGATTTTGGTTGGGTTTTTTTTTTTTTTTTAAGGCTTAGTCCATAGCATCACTGTCCATAAGAGCAGTGCTGGATGATATTTCAGAAAGTATCACACCTGGTCCTATGCTTTGGTCTACATACTCTCAAAGGCTTAAGACTTCTGGAAAAAGTGAAGACTTGACACTGGCTGTAAATCCTAGTTACAGAATTTTCTCTTACCTGCATCTCTGTCTGAACACCACTGCATAAGAAGGAGAGGCTGTTATGACAGATTGCTCTCTCAATTCCTTCTACTTAAGCCTTAGCTTAAAAAATCATCTGCTTTCTTCTTCAGTTTGGTCCTCCATATGAGGATCTTGTCCCAGTGCTTCAAGTACATTAATAACATGAATACTCTGCAAGTAGATCAAAAACATTTTTTGCTGACTCCTCTCTCTTTCAGATATCTTCTTTCTTTGTAGACTGATGGTATTATACATTTGTGTTTTTCACAGGCAAAAAGTGAAACGAAGTGCTGTCAACTTTCCTGACATATACTAGAGAAGTGGCTTTTACTGTACTGTTTCTTGGGAGTAATGTAATAAAAGCCCACTTTTGGGTTAATCTATTTGAATTGGCCCTCAGAGCCTCTAGATCTAGTCTTGACATTTTTGTCTATAACCTTTCCATCCTTACCTTCTAAATAAAATGTAAAATAAAGCTTGTTTAATTTAACTGAAGGTAAATTTAACGTTGCAAAATTATTGACTTGAGAATTTAAATTTAAACCCTCTAATCAAAGAAGAAGTACAAGCTTTTTAGCAAAATCCTGCCTGTGGGTGTAGCACATGATAAATGGAGCAAAGTGTTCCAATCACTTTTTGGTTTATGTGGATAATAATTCTCTATGATCAATTTCCACTAATTTATCTTTTTCTCCCTAATATGTGCATCCTGACTACTCCTTTTCTTGCATCTTTTGCCTAGATTCTCCATGTTCTCTATGGCACTTGGTTTCAGCATTATTAAAATTTACGGATTATAGAAACTTATTTCAGACTACATCCTTTCCTCAGTTTGCCACAATGATGTGCATGAATATACATTCAAATGATTTATACTAAAAAGTTTCCTAAAATATCAGATTATGTTACCTACTCAGAAACATTCTCCCATTAATTTTTAAGAGACGTTTCTGCTGAAGGTGTTTCTATAATGTAACATTTGCTTTACTATGGTCAAATTTACAATCTTAAAAAGAAAAGGATTCATTACGGTAACAAAGCTAAGGAGAAAAGGAAGAAAGAGAAGTCCGCAGATGTAGATTTACTAAACTCAGGTACCTGTAGCATTCATTATTAACGATGGAGGAGAAACCTAAACATCTATCTAAAATGATAATTTATAAAATTATTATAATTCCATAGAAAATATAGGTCTTTGCAAGCTTGCTCATCACTTAGCTGAAGTATGCTATATTATAAATATTTCTACACACTTGAGAGCTGGAGAATATTTTGCTTTTCTTTATGGTCAGATAAAATACAGAAATCACAAGTATTTGTATCTTCTGTCATTCAAGGGCAGCAAACCATTTGGAGTAGGATACTTATATGAGTCAGGGGATTAGGTATATAACTAAGAAAGTTGTTTCGTTCCACTTCGTTCTGTCACTGCCTTTCAAAGTGCAACCCATCCCACAAAAGAATCATCAGATAATTTTATGAGGCTAAACCCTATTCTATTATCAAGCCATTAACCAAAAATACTCAGTAAAACTTGAAAAGACATCTTCAGAATATATTATCTCCTCACTTAGTACTACAACAATGCTGTTTAAATTTTGTAATAATTTCTGCATTTGTCTTTTCCTGGCTACACTTAAACTGTATATTAACCTGCTTATAAGAGGGTTAATTTAAAAAAAAAAAAAAGTCTTTCTTAAGCTGTATGCAGTTAGGTTGAAGCAGTCAGTCACTTTGGACTCTTTCTTGGACACTCTGAGCATGCACCTCCTAAATTAATTTTGCAAAGAAAACGAAGTCCTGATTGTGCACTAATTAGTGGTTTTGTGGCTATCTGTACTCCTGCTAGGAGTAGAAAAAATCTGTCATGAATGTCCGTAAGTAGCTCTGCAAAGCAAGAACTTGTGTCTACATTAACTAATAAAGCATTCACCCATTTGTCTTAGGCCAGGTATCAAGAACTCCATTTACTGTTTGGCTTCAGATTTTTATATTCAGTCATAGCTTCATGACATGAGTTATTAATACACTAAGTCTCAGGATATATGTATTTATATAATATATAATATA
>NW_010511749.1:0-258 GCF_000687285.1 Phaethon lepturus
AAGGCAGCAAAGCCGCCATCAGCCACAAGCACCCCAGCGGGGAGGGGACGGACCATGGGTTGCATCCTGATCCCCAACCCTGCCTGGGCGTGAAATCCTGGGAAAAACCTCTCTGGATTTAAATCCCGGGCTCCCTTGGGGCGGCATGGGCATTCACTCAGCCTCACCGTGTGCAGCCAGCGCTCCATCAGCGAGACCCGTCCCACCTCCGCCGCGGGGATGCTCTGGAAGAGAGGTGGCCGCTGAGCCCCCCGCCTC
>NW_010511749.1:355-716 GCF_000687285.1 Phaethon lepturus
ATACACCAGCCACGTGGAAATGATCATCCCGGTGCGCGGCGGCGGCACTGCCAACGCCCCCGAAGCCGGAACATTGTTGGGTCAGAGCCGGAACCGGCACCACGGCACCCGCAGCCCGGCACGGGGCTCCCAGAGCAACGGGGACCAGGGAGGGCTGGTGGAGAGCAAAGCCCAAGGGGGCAAATCCCAATTCAGGGCTTAATTGGGCTTCCCAAGGCACAGGAGGGCACCCCGTATACCCCAGTGCATGCTCAGGGCAAAGCAAAGCCCAGCATCCTCCCGTACCCCAAGGGAGCAAACATCCCTGGGGCAGCCCACCTCCCCCCCACAGCCCCCCAACCCAAATCGACGACATCGACAA
>NW_010511749.1:864-1381 GCF_000687285.1 Phaethon lepturus
TTTTTTTTACCAAATGTTTATTTATATCAAAATACAAAACATTTCTGAAGCAGGGTAATGTTACATGAGGAGCAAGTTAATCGATTCCAAAACCCATCATTCTCCTACAGCATGGCTGGTTGTACGTAACATTGCAACACTGCCAGAATTTCTTATAGTGGGTACATTAAAATAAAAAAACAAAAAACCCAAAACCAAAAAGTCAATCTTATGAACATGCAATGTTACCGGCGATAAATTGTTAAGTACTCAGCAGGCCTTAAAATCCCAACAGGCAGAGACCACGGGACCAGCTACTCCCAGTAAGGCAGGGCTTCAAACTCTCATTTCTTCCCATTTTTGTTGGCTTATTAACATTTAACTCGTTAACTGACAACAGTCCAAGAGCCAAAGGGACCCAGCTTTCTTGGCAGAGTGGGATTATTGCTTAGAGCTATCAAAGCAGACCCAGCTCCCGGCCGGCCCCAGGGCGGATGGGGAAGGGCAGGGGCAGGGCTCGCGGGGGCGAGAGCCGGGA
>NW_010511750.1:0-1378 GCF_000687285.1 Phaethon lepturus
CAGAATGCAACCAGGAACCTGCTTAACAATGCTGTAGGTTGCCATTATGCTATTGTGTTTTCCCTGGCATATGCTAATCACTAAAGGAAAACAATTAGTGTTGTCGTGTCCAAAAAGGACTGTTGTGGTTTAGCCCCAGCCGGCAACTAAGCACCGTGCAGCCGCTCACTCACTCTCCCCTCCCCCAGTGGGACAGGGGAGAGAATTGGGAAAAAAACTTGTGGATTGAGATAAAAACAGTTTAATAGGACAGCAAGAGAGGAGGAAACAACAATGACAACAACAATACCGACAAAGGAATGTACAAGAACAAGTGATGCCCAGTACAGCAATTGCTCACCACCCCGTGATCGACAGCCCGTCCCCGAGCAGCGATTCCCACCCCCCGGCCAACTCCAGTTTATGTACTGGGCATGATGTCGTATGGTAGGGAATATCTCTTTGGCCAGCCTGGGTCAGCTGTCCCGGCTGTGTCCCCTCCCAGCTCCCCGTGCACCCCCAGCCTGCTCGCTGGCAGGCCAGCACAAGAAGCTGGACTGTCCTTGACTGCTCCGCAACAACCCAAAACATCAGCAATCCCAAATCCAAAACACAGCCTCACACCAGCTTCTGTGAAGAAAACCAGTTCTACCCTGTCTGAAATCAGGACAGTACTCATCTCAAAATTCAGTAAGGGTCTAAACTATATATGGAGAACTTTTTCTTTCTTAACTATAGACCCACAGAAACAAGAGGTAGTTGTTAGCAAGCAAAGTGGTAGGAGCAGTTTTCAACTACATGAAAAAAAACAGAACATCGTCTTCTCCCGACACATAGGAATGTTTCTTTCATATTTCACTGATTTTTTTTTTCCAAAAAGTATAAAATCATGAGAACCCCAAGCACAGAGTCCAAATGAATATTTAAAGGCAGCCCAACATCTGGAAGACATGCTACATATTCTTAACAACGACGTCTTTTTTGTTTGCTAGTGACACTCTCTATTGAAAATGCTCCATCTCCCTTGCTTACTGCATCTACAGCTATAGAAAAAACTTTATTTATTTTCACCTGAAATGGATTCTTAGTAACAACCAACAAAATGTGCAAATACTTACCACATGCAAAGATACCGTTTCAAGTACAAAGAACACTGCAGCCCTGTACTGGGTTTGTGTGGAAAGGTTTTGGTAGTGGGAGTGCTACAGGGGTGGCTTCTGTGAGAAGTTACTAGAGAGCCAGTGCCAGATGACTCCAGCTTGGACCTGCTGCTGGCCAAGGCTGAGCCCATTGTGGTGGTGGTAGCGCTGCTGGGATAACATGTTTAGAGAAGGGAAAAAAAAACCAGCACACAGCAGTTGCAGCCAGAGAAGTGAGCCCGGGGGAGACCAGCAGCCCT
>NW_010511751.1:0-984 GCF_000687285.1 Phaethon lepturus
CCCCTGCTAGCGTGAAGATTTTTGGCCCAGAATTGCTCTTTCCACATGCACCCCAAGGTGGGTAGTTTTATGCCTAATTCTTTCTCTTCCACCTTCTTCGCAGGGGTTGAAGCCGCTGCCTCCCGCTTTCCTCACGGCACGGAAAATCCCCACATGCGCTAAAAAAAAAAAAAAAAAAAAAAAAAAAAACCCACCCCAAAACTTCTGTAATCTACTTCTAAGCAACTGACTGGTATCATACTCATACTATGTTTCGAGAAGTCCACAGCTATAGGTTTAATTCAGAAGATATTGCACCACATGTAAAATAGCAATAGCAAATAATGAAACAGCAAGCCACATAACAGAGAGTAGTAAAAGCATATACTTGGTGTGATCAGATGTGGCAAGACCATAAAAAAATAATACCCTGTAACATCCAAACGTTCGTTGTTGGAGGCTGCAGCCAAGGTACCACGTATGCTCTTTTTTAATATTTTTTTAATGTTGCCTTACCTTTTTTCTGTAGCACAGTGTTGTTAACAGGCTGTGTTGTAACATTGCCCCTCCTTTGTTAAAAAACACATGCCTAAAATACTTTTTCCTGGAATTACGTATTTAGGCCCATACAGATGCTCTTTTACTTCTACATATATAGAAATATTTATATATATTTGCTACATATTTCTATATATATTTATCTCCTTTTCCCAGGGGCTGATTACAGAATACGAAATAAACACACCTAAAACAGTATAATTTAATTATATACGGGCCAAA
The DNA here is from genome assembly GCF_000687285.1 of Phaethon lepturus. Classification (NCBI taxonomy): domain Eukaryota; kingdom Metazoa; phylum Chordata; class Aves; order Phaethontiformes; family Phaethontidae; genus Phaethon; species Phaethon lepturus. The sequence goes on from NW_010511751.1 coordinate 760, forward strand.
ATTACAAAGATTACATATGTTTGATTTTATATATATATATTACCTGTTTTCTTCCATTGGCTTTCTACTACAATATATCCTAAAAGCAGGAGAAAAAAAAATGCCATAAAAAAAAAAGAACAAAAAGCAACCCATCTCTTTTTTACAGTCCATGGTGGAGGTTTGTGCCTGAATGTTTTATTTGTTCCACAGAGATGTAGATTTTCCTTGGGAGATTTGGGGAGG
>NW_010511751.1:1375-4675 GCF_000687285.1 Phaethon lepturus
TCAACTGAAATGGCAGGGCTTTGCTGTAGATCCGGGAGGAGGGATCAGCTCTTTTATCCCCCCGTCTAGCGCTCCAAACGCCACCATTTTTTTGTGTGCGTGCTTTTGTGCTGGGGCGTTTTATTTAAAAGCCAAGCAGGCTGTAAAACCCCACCGAGTCGGGGCTGCCAAAGCCGTTCGTGGGCTTAATTTTTATATATATCTATCTACCACCACCCCCCCCGGCACGCACCCGATCCTTGTGCAATCCTCTCCCTTTTAGTATGTGCTCTATTGCTCGGGTTTTGTTGTTGTTGTTTTTTTTCTTTTTTTCTTTTTTTTTTTTTTTTTCTCGGCGTTACAGAACAAATGGATCTTCTGACTGTCATGGGACAATTCCGATACTGCCAGGAAACAGCTCTTTAAAATGCTGCATGAAAGCTTCCTTCTTTTCAAAAAATCTTGCCATTATAAGAATTGCTCTAACAGTGTGTTTACCTTCTGTTGCTAATAAAATAGAAGGTTAAACTAGCAACTTCAGAGAAATTTGCAATTTCTCTGCTACTCTGAGAAAGTATCTCTCAAAAAGAAGTGCCAGAAACATCATGAGATTCCCGTGACCTTGCTACTGCTCTTGATTTTATGTAGAGGGCACTAAGATTTCAGAGATGCTCATGCACCCAGTCCCTCTGAAATCATGATACTTGTTAGGTACTTAAATCCATTGAATTATTTAATCTTTACACTGCAGTGATAGGCTGTGCAATTCTTAGGCAGACAGCATTGCCCTTCCAAATTCATTTGATATAAAGGTTTTTCTCCTCTCCCCAGCTTGGCTGCTTATTCCAGAAGTTTCTACGGGGGAGGGGAGCGCCCACTGCGGAGCCTTTGCCGCAGCGCCGGGCAGGCGTGGTCCCTGCCGCTCCGGGAGGAGGAGGATGCAGAGGATGCCCCACCCCTCCCTCACTTGCCTCTCCAAGCCTCTCCCCCTTGCTAGATTTCCCCATCCTTGACAAGGGTGCTGGGAGGTGTTTGGAAGGTTTGGGGTTTTTTTTAATTTTTTTTTTTCCCCCCTCCCCCTTTGCTAAATAAATGAAAAGCAGAGATGTCTCCGGATGGAGATGGATGAGGCTGGGCTCGCAGCAATGGGGTTGCTCGCTCGCACGCACTGTCGCAGCCTTGATGTGGCGTAGCGAGGGTACCGATGGCAGAAGTGACCTTTCCCAGGCGGCTTCCCCCCCGCCCCGACATGCTCCCGTTTGGAATTCATTTTAAATAGCAGGGTTATTATTTTTTATTTTCTTTCCCCCTTTCCCCTTGAAGAACAGCTTGCTCTTTCAGTGATTTTTTTTTTTTTTTCTTGGTACCCTGTGGGTTGAAGCTTCCTCATGATCGTTTTTTTTTGGTGTGTGTGTGTCCTGAATTGCATTTTAAAATTGCCCAGCTGGAGACAAGTCTTGATTAGAGCCGGAACAATAGCTCCATTTTATTAATAATGGGAAGGATTTACAATCCTACAGCACCTTCCTTGGAAGGCTTGCAAAATAATTTGCAAACACTCACAAATTTAAGATTTCACAGCTCTTGGCTGTGAGGTGGGTAAGTATTTTAATGATGCCACCACCAAAAATCATGTCAGTGGCAAATCTTCATTTCTGAGGGCTTTAAAAAATGACAAATTTGGTGGGTTTTAGGGCTGCAAAGCTGGGTGGGGGAGAGGTTGGTAAATGAGCCTGGCTAAAAGCTGTAACCTAAATTTGTTCGGTGTTCTGTGTAGATGCAGAATGTTTTCCTGCGTCCGGGGAACTGGGCTGTTACTTCTTCGCCTGCTCCGTGCAGATGACTGTGCAGCTTGCCAGAGCAAAGCTGTGGACTTGCCTGCTTGTCAGTAAACATCTGCTTATAGATTTTTTTTTTTTGTTAACTTTTTATTTTTTAATTCACTACTTTTGTAGTCCCTAAGTGACCTCCTTTAGTCCTGGTTCCGCTGTGGTTTGCCCACAGCTTTGCATTAAAGCAGGCTGCTAGGGCTAATGTGTCTCCCTGTGAGCCAGAATGACCTTGCTTGGGGAATGGGCCCACCGAGCTCGTGCAGATGCTCCGCTTCCATTACAGAACGCTGCACGCTGCGTTTTCTTCCAGTGCATCCCTTCCCTGATCCAGGTAGCACAGAGGGATGTTGTAATATTATGAGTAAAAGCTGTCTTCTGCCTTATTTTTTTCCCTTTTTTTTTTTTTTTTCCTTCCCAGGGAAATGCAGGATTGTTTGTGTAACCCCTCTCCACAGCAGATACCTTCTCTGTGAGTATTATAAACACGCAGGGATCTAAGAGCCATCTGGGCAGCTGGATCTGGCCTTGCTGGGGAGCATAAAGCACAGACCTCTGCTTGTGCAAGTGTGTGTTGTACACGGGCCGCAGAAACCCACAATGTTTCTGTGGTTACTCCTGTCTGGATTGCATGAGTAGGTCCCTGGGCTTCCCCTTCCCACCGTTTACTATTTCACAAAAGCAAAGGCTGGTGCTTCTGGAGAAAGCTTTTCCTTGTGGCCTTAAAACAAAACAAAAAAAAGAAATAAAAACTGCTGGGGATTAGTCATCCTTATTTTTAAAGGAAGCTGTGTTTGCCAGTCCTGTCTGTATAACGCATGTGCGTGTGAGATATTAACTATTAGCTTTATTTGTGAAGGCTGGTAATACGCTCTGGTCGCTGCTCTTTGGAGCCGTGCCACCGAGGCTCCGTCAAGCTGCTGCTGGCAGGTGGAAAAACTGACAGTCCGACTTTTCATACCCTTCCCTCCATTTTGCTTTCTCAGTGCTGGCACCTCTGCATTAGCAAGTGTGGGAATGTACAGACCCTAACAAAAGTAAGCAAGGACAGATGAGCTGTCTTTGGGGTCACTTCTAACTCCGGGGAAGAAACCCTGGTGATTTATATTTTTTTTTTTCCTCACCTGTGGTAGCTTTTACTCTGAGCTCCACTGTATCTTGTGAGAAGACAGAGTTTGATCCATTTGGGTGCTAAAAATGGCACCAGTTTTAAACATCTGTGATTTTTTTTTTTTCCCCCTGTGGTCACTTAGAAGAAGGAGCCGTCCAATTAAAATGGTATTGGAAAGGACAGCTCCCTCCCCCTTTCCCCTTTCAAAAAAGCCTTCCAGAGTTGTGTGCTCCTGAACTGCTGCATAGGCAGAAAACATACAATGCAGTTGTCAGCATTGTGCTGATGTGTGGCACATTAAAAAAAAAAAAAAAAAAAAAAAAACCAAACCACACAAAAGGGGGGGGGAGAACGGGGGCCTCCGGGGGGAAAAACTGTGGG
>NW_010511751.1:4715-6984 GCF_000687285.1 Phaethon lepturus
ACAGACCTACATGTGATAGTATATTACTCCTAATTTTGCTCAGGGAAAGGCAATGGGCTAACGTTGGAGGGAGTGTTGCAACATCCTAAACTGTGTTGGTGACGATCAGGGTCCCCTTGAACTATTTTTTTCCTGTGAACTTGCTCCCCATGAGATGCTGCTATTTTATGACTTGATTCCTCAAAGTTGTGCTTTGAAGAAGGAGGAAAATGCTTCCTTATTGGGTGCAATTTCTTTTGTTGTGTTGCAAAAGGTAATAAAAAGCACTTGGTGCTGGTCTCTCCTAAGTCACACATGACTTCAAGGTGCAAGAGTCCCAGCAATCAGTAGTTTGCAAGGAGTGTTAGGTACCGGCGCCTTCTCGTTAGCCTCCCTTAATGAGAATATCGGTTGTCGGGGTTGCGTGAATGCCTCTGGCTGACCAGCGGAGAGGCCCTGTCCTCCTAAGCTAGAGCAACACCTTAGGAGAAATGCAGTGAGTTCACTGCCAGTGAGGCAGTCCGGTTGCTGATTTATAGCACAGCTATGACTTTATGCTTTCTTGGCAAAAAATTTAGTGGAGGGTAAGTATGAGGTGTCCGGGCCAGGTTTCATACCGTGCTCCCTGCGGCGGAGAGCTGGGGAAAGTTTGTATGTGAAAATAGCTCCTGGGCCTAAGGCCTCGTCAATACTCAAAATCAGCCAGCGTGGACAGGGATGTTAATTTTATTCTTTCGTTAGCATGTGTTTGTTTGGAGATATGCTGCATGCTCATCAGAGGCCTTTGCTGGCATGGAGAAACAGTGGACCAAGAAGCTGGCTGTTTGGGATGTTTCCACGTTTTTCAGGTTGGCACACCCTGTGGGACTTGGAATTACTTTCCTTTGGCAGTTTAGGACAAACGAGTGAGAATTACCTTGTGAACGCTGAACTTTTACCACCCTCTGCTTTGGACTGGAGAGTTACTAGAACTGCATCTGTGAGGTTTCCAAGCTAAACAAAACCTGAACTTCCAGTGCCAAAAAGCAAGCGAGCGATAGAAACCTTCACTCCTCCTCCGTAAGGAGGGAAACGGCAGTCTTTCAAGTGTTCCTATTATCCCAAAGAGTTAAAAAGCTGCATCGTGAGGACTGCAGAGGTAAAATGAAGGCCAAAACTTGCTGAGAAACTGTGCTCCTGCGCTGTACGGCGGGAGAGGTTTTCAAGTGCAGCAGGTCTCGATGCGCAAGTGTTTTTCTTTTGTGCCTTTCTCTGCAGTGAAAGAGTGATAACCATGCGGATGTGCATTCAGTCTGCTCCGTTTAAAACACCGTCAAGTTGCTTCAGTATCAAAATGGTGCTGGGCGAAACGCAAGCTCTGATGGTGTCTGGCTCGGTATTTATTTTGTGCTGGGTGTCCTGATCAGTCCTATGGGGAATGTGGGGAAGAGCAGCCTCTAGCTCACAGCTTTGGACTGTGGGTTTTGTGTTAAACGCTTGTCCTGTAGCATCTCCAGCATAATTTCTGCGATTTTCCTTGGGCGTTGCAGGCGGGGTCTTTATGTAGAGCTCATAGGGCAGCTGGGTGTTAAAAATGGCAAAGTACAGGATACAGTGATCGGTCCAGTCCTAGGGGATTTATATCCTTTGCAGTTGTTGTGTTTGGGTATGAAATTGCATGGGGCTGGCTTTTTGGGAGTTTGTTGTCTTTGTTTTTCCCTTAAAATGTAGTAGTTTGCAGCCTGGAAGACCCAAGTTCTGTTTAGCAGGTGAAGTGCCCCGTGTTTGGGAAAAACCCTTGTGAGTTGAGCAGGTACAGCTCTTCTGTACGTGGTCACACAGAAGTTGGGGGGCAAGGGGAAGCAGGGCAGAAGCCAGCACTGTGATATTTCTTATTTTTCCCAACCAAATTTTTTTTCGTTTTTTTTTTATTTCTAATTTTTTTTCAACCAAAAAAATAGCTATCAATTCTAATACATCTACTGTACAGTGACAGAGTAAGCTCTTTTGCAGTCCTGTGATGGCACATGGTGTTTTGGTTGCATGGCTCAGCAATTGCACTGTACTCTGCTGCTGAAGAAACATCTGTTTTTGTATAGCAAAGTATTTTGAAAACAGAAGTGTGCTTTTTTTTTTTATATATATATATATATGTATATATACACACACACACACAAATGGGTTCAGTGTAAACTGAATTCCGGGGGATCCTGAGCTGTGTTTACTGTGCTGCAGGAGGTAACTGGTGCTAACCCACTGGCTACAGCGGCGGGGTTTTTTGGGGGGGGGGCCCGCCCAGTGATGGTCGGTG
>NW_010511751.1:7002-10849 GCF_000687285.1 Phaethon lepturus
GCGTTTGAAAATTAATTATTAAATACTGGGCTTCAGAAATGTGGAGGGAGTTTTCTGGACAGAGTCATCTCATCATGAAGATTTGGAGCACTGACCATCAAAGAGGAAAGAACCGAAATCGATAGCTTTATTAATACAAATCCTATACTTTGTGTTGCTTAGGATCCAGAACCAGGCTTCGTGTGTGAGACGATATCCTCTGTCTTGGCAACAAATGAGCCCAAATGTCAAACAGCACCAATTTCTTCTTGGAGAAAATTATCCATTGCATAAAACCTAATGGGTAAGCAATAAAATTAGGCCAGTAATTCAGGCTGGCGTAAAAATGAGATAAAAGCCTAGCTGGCAATTTGATATTCAGCTGCCATACTGTCATTTTAATAAATATAGTCAATGGGCAGGAAAGGCACGTAAATACATTTTATAATGGCAAGATGGTGGCTGGAGCTGGCCGGCTCGAACAAAGAAACACTCTGAGTGTTTCTGGTGATGTCTGAGGGCTCTGGTCTTGGGTAACTTACTGTTTTTCTTTAAAAAGCAAAGAAAGCTGGATGCGTACTGGACGCTGATGGGGATAATCATTGCGTGCCGCTAATGCGACTGCTCTAATCTGTGCGAGTCCCCGGTCGATGTAGCTGGCCAGTGTCCCCAGCTCCCTTCCCCACCTCCAGCTGCGCTGCTGCGAGCACAAAATGCAGAGCTGTTGCTAAGCCAGGACCAAGCGTAGGAAGTTACGGTCTTAGCAAATATAGCTCTGGTTGCTGTCCTTGTTCGGTATCTAATCTTTGCTTTTTTAAATGTTTGGCAAGCAGTCCCGGTGACACGTGGCAGCGAGCTGCACCACTTGGGTAAGACGCTGCGTTAAAAATGTACAAACTTGCCTTTTCAAGCGTTGTCTGCTCGCTTTTATTTATTGACGCTTCCTCCTTGAAGTGAAGCTGCCTCTGGCTGTTTGTGTGGACCCCAAGGATGTTTTGTGATTCTCCTGCCCTTTTTCTTTTTTTTTTTTTTTTTGCCTCCAAACTGGAGAGCTGCTAACTTTATTAGCTCCTTATAAGGCAGCGCCATTTTCTCACGCCTTTAATGGCTCTCTTTTGATCTGTCCTGTTCTTGCTTTGCTTTTCTTGACGTGAACGCGGTGTTCAAGCTGCGATGGGTTTATAACCAGCTCCCTCATTAATATATGTCCTGGCATTTTAATTCTCTCCAAGTACCGATAAGAAACGTCCAAATGTTTTAACTGCGGGGTTGGCCAAGATGCCCGGAGATACCTGGGTTCTCGGCTACACCCACCGCACGAGCATGAATAATTTAAATTGTGCCTTGCGGTGCACCAGACCCTGCCTTTGCGTGTCCCAAAGGCCATTGGGCGATGAAGAGCAGCCAAAGTCTCCTCTTCCTTGGCTGTTTGCCCCTCTGGGAAGGGTAGAAAGCAGGGATGTGTGTCCATGTCTAGCGCCTGGATGCTCATCATCATGTCAGCAGCGGCAGGACAGTGGGCTGGCACAAGCGTGTGTCCCTCCTGCAGTGACAAGGACGGCGCTGGTTGCTGCCACATAAGACCGGTCCTTCATTGAGGCCCCTTTGGCCTGCCGAGAGGAAGGTTATGCTCTCTCCGGTCTCTAGCCTGGGTCTGTGTTCTTTAAAATCTTCGAACGAGTTGGAGGGATCCGGTTACAGCGGCGTTGCCCGAGTGCAGTCGCATGTTGCAACTGGGAATGGTTTCCCCCCCTCAAAGCGTACGAAAAGTATTGGGATGGTCCAGAGCTTCGTTTTGCGTCGCCGGCCAGGCTTTGTGCTCCTTTTCCAACTGGCTCTCGTCTCAACGGAGCCCTTCAAGCACTCCTTTCAACTGTCTCTTCTGTCACCAGAGTCGGTGGCTTTGTTTGTGATGTCCCTCCCGTCCGGCCTGCCTGCGCGATGGCCGTGTGACAGCAGTGACCCTACGTGAGGTTCCTCTGGCGGAGCTGGGTGCCGGCGCGGTCTTCTCCTGTCCCTTGGAGGTGCTGCCCTAACAGGAAGGGAGGGAGGGGAAGAACGTCTGAAAATGCTGTCGCAGCAAACGCGCTCGATGGGAGAGGGGAGAATTCGGCATCGAGAAGCCGTTTGATGCGTGGTTTGGTTTTTTTTTTTCCCTTTCCAAAATGGATGCCTGTAGAGCCTGTATAGACACGTAGCGACCGCCCTTTGGGCTTCTGACCAGTTAAAACAGAAAGCCAAGCCCGCTTCCACGGAGAAGAAACGTGCGGGTGGAAACTGTCGGTGGTGCGCGTTGGCATGGCATTTTCTTGTGTGCACGTGGTTCCATTTCGTCTTTTAAATAATAGATGGTTTGCGTGCAAAGAGCTGTTGGTTGGGGTTTTTTTTTGGTTGTTTTTTTTTTTTTTTATTAATCGGGAGATCTCAGTTTGGCGAAGCAGCGTGACGCCCGTCATCAACTGGGGAAACTGAGGCACAGGGCCGTGAAGGGACAGGTGTGCAGCCACCCAGCAGCGGTAGCGTTGGGGATAAGACTCGGGTCCGCCAAGGCTCGAGTCGATGTGCGTCAGCACTCTGATTAAATCAAGAGATTTGCATGTTTGTTAAGCCACCTATAGCTTGATGACTTTGACCCGTTGCCGAGGTGGATTTGGGTGGCAAAGGCAGCAACGTTGAACGCCGCTCGCCCCAACAAATAAAACCACGGTTTTAATCGCTACAAAAGCGCCGTTGGGAGGCTTTGACCAAGGCAAATACTGAAATATCGGTCCGTGCTCTGCGGTGAAAGCAGCTAACTGGCTTAAAAATAAAAAAAAAAAGAACTCGTGGTAAGCCCGGGTGCATGTTTGGCTTTATCCTGACCTCCAACTGCTCGGAGTCTCGCGGTGGTAATCGGTTGGGCATTTTCCTTTTCCAGCATAGAAATAGGTGTTTGTATCCCCGCGAAGGCACATTTTGGTGGAAAAACAAGACCCTCCAGGTTTAAAAATATTTTGAGTAGAGACAGGGCGCGACCTGCGAGTGGGTTAACTTCTGCAAGCAGGGTCAGAGCGTTTTCTTCACCCCTGCAAAAACCCGGAACGGGGTCAGGAGAAGGGGGACAACTCCCGGTGGGAATTTCTTCCGGGGTGACGCGGCCTCCCCGTTTTGGCTGTCGGCGGCCGGAGCGCGGGGCCCTCGTCCGCCTTCACCCAAATGCAAATTTCACTTGCTCTTGCCCCTCACAGCGCGTTTCGCCGCTGGGCGAAGGAGGCTGAGGCTTGTGCCTCGGAATGGGGGGACACCCTTCTGGCCCCCCATTTTTTGGCACAAGTCACAGGTTTTACGGATAGCGAGGACCCCATTTATTTTTTGTTATGTAACCCCTTAATTTTTTTTGCAATGCACCCTGTTTTTGCATAGCACGCCCTCACTTTGCTACACAGCCCCTTTCTTTTTTGTGGTGCACCCCCTTTATTTTTTGCAATGCACCCCGTTTTTTTTAATGCGGCTCCCCTGTATTTTTTGTACTGCAACCCCTTTATTTTCTTGCAATGCACCCCCTTTTTTGCAATGCACCCCGGTTTTTTAATGCAGCTCCCCTTTATTTTTTGCATGGCACCCCCTCGTTTTGCAACACAACCCCGTTATTTTTTGCATAGCCCCCCCCCGATTTTTTTGCCATGCACCCCCTTTATTCTTTAAAAAAAGCTCCCCCTTTATTCTTTGCATAGCACCCCGTTTTTTGTAGCGCAGCCCGCTTTTTTCCACAGCACCCTGTTTTTCTACACTGGAGCCCCTTTTTCTGCAGTGCACCCCTCATTTTGCGATGCGCCCCCTTTCTTCCTTGCCCAGCACCCCGGTTTTGCAGGGCAGCCCCCCTTTATTT
>NW_010511752.1:0-1000 GCF_000687285.1 Phaethon lepturus
GGAGGGACTTGTACGGGCACCGGCGGGGCTACGGGCAGGGATAACGTCTGGGCCGAGACGGGTCTTCTGAGCAAAGCAAAACTCCCGCAGCGAGGTCGTTGTGCGTACTGTGTTGCCTGATCTTTCTAACCAGCTTTGGCGTGCGACCCGCGTCAGGGAAACGTGCTTTGTGCTCCCTTTCCCCGAACCCCGCTCCCTGACGGAGAGAGCCGATTATTGAGTTAGGGATATTACAATGATATTTTTATTGCTTTCTTCCCCGCTGGGCCTTTTATCCCCTCGTCGGTGTACTGATGCAGCTTCAGCCCAAATCCTTGCTGTAAATTGTGCTTCAAAACAAACCTGTAAAAAGTCTTACTTTGTCCTTCAGAAAGCAGCTAAACGCTCCAGAACTTGCATTTTTATCCGGTGGTACTTTATTGCCAAGCAAGTGCAGGGAAAAGAAGTACCCCGAGTGCAAGAGAGCATGTTGTCGATGTAAAAGTTGTTTTTGACTTGATGAGGCTGCTCTGAGGGTATTTTTGAAGTTGTTCTTTTTCTTTCTTTTTTTATTTTTCTTTTTCTCCCCCTAGAATTTAAGGCCAGAGGAGTCTTGGGCTGTACGTCCTCTCTATCCATTGAGTTTTTCTTAATTCCTGACTTTCCTAGACCAAAACTAGAGTTTGATGGAGGCTTCTACCCAAGAAAGCCACCGAATTTGGGATTAAAAATGTCACAGGGAGAATCAACCCCTCCTTCCCTAATATCTCCCAGAGGTTAACCACCCTCGTGGTAAGAAACATGTCCTTAGATTCTCCTTTGGGTTGTCCGATTTCAGCTTCACGACCACATCTTTGTTTTCCCTTTGTTTTCCCCTTCTCCAGGGTAAAGGACACATTTCTGTGGCATCTTTATCACCAACGATGGTTTTTCCATTTTCCATTTCCCGCAGGCACCGGGACTGTTGCTCTTCCGCTGAGGCATCAGTTCTCCCTGCACCAACTTTTGCTTCTCCACCAGC
>NW_010511752.1:1031-7250 GCF_000687285.1 Phaethon lepturus
CCCCCGCCGCAGAGCGGCACCGCGGGCGCCTCGCCTGGCTTAACGCTCCACAGCCTCCCAGCTCCCGAGCCGGGAACGCCGGCGTTTTGCCCCAAACCCACCGCCTGGCGCCGGCGCACGCACACCCCGCCAGTCGCTGGAGCGAGCGGAGTCCCCTCTTCCTTCCTAATTTAAGCCGCGGGTTACGGCCGATGCTTTCTCGCTATACTGTGACTTGCATCTGCTTTGGAACACCGTCCGCAACCGAGGTGAGGTCTCGTTTCTGGAGGTGCCCAGAGACCGCTAACGATGGGCAGCAGCCGTGCTGGTGTCCCGGGAGGCTGCCGGCTTAGGAGAATGTCCCTGCTCTAAATCACTGTTTAATTTCACTTCAGCTCATCACTAACGAACAGTTAAGTGCTTCATGGTTTTTCTTCGGTACGTTTGTCAAAATCCCTCTCTTGAAATACGAACGGTGGAGACTTCTATGTTTTCTACTTTATAGTTTCAGCTTCACCATCTTCATCTCATTGCGGTCTTACAGAACTGCTGAGATTTCTATGTTTTCTATTACACTTTGAAAGCTGTATATCCCCAACTCTGCAACCATTTTCCTGCTATCTTTAGCTTTCCTCACCCACGTTCTGCTGCCCACAGCTTCTAGTTTATTTTACTTGTTACCCATTTCCCTCGTTTCCATTTGTCAGCTTGGTTTTTATTTTAATTGCTGACTTTATATTGCTAATAAACCGAGAAGCCTTCTAGCTGAAGTTGTCACCTTTCTTCATCGTCCAATTGTCTCTTTGGCCTTTTAATACGCTTCTCCTGTGGTTTTGGCTGATTTCCTCCTAAATCCTTTCTTATGATCAGTTTTCAATACTTTTTTGTAGCTTTAGGAAATACCACGTACGCGTGCTTTGGAACTGTGATCTGCATAAGCAGGTTAAATATAAGGTGAAAGTTCCTGAAGCCCCGGCTTCAGATTTCCAGATGTGAATTATTTGGTGCTAAAACCATATATCCTTTACTTTCAGTGCCTTCAGTAAAAACTTGTTCTCCTTTCTGAATGGCCTATCTCAAATTTAGAGTAGAAACGGAGGGTATAAAACTAGCAAAGGAAACTGTTAATTAGTTAATCTTTTTGGCTGAGGGGAACAGCCTTCTGCTGAACCACAGGGTTTGTTTAATGGAATAAAAGAGAGAGAGGTGATAACTAGCAGGTATCAGCCCGAATGACTCTTACAGTATGTAATAACATTACATATTAAGCATAAGCATTAGAAAAAAAAAAACAATGCATACCCAGGAGCTTGTTTCTTTTCTGTAGGTGGTAAAAATGGAAGAAATAAATGCTGATGAAAAACTTCTGCGTTCTATTACTTTTGATGAAGGTATGGCAAGCCTTTCTTCAACGTATAAAGCAAAGTTTGGCTCTCGGTAATCTTTTCTGCTTTCCACAACAAATTAATTAGAGAAGATGTTTGTCAAAGATAATAAGTCCTCCTTAGTTTACCATTTCAGCTTACATATGCTAATAATTAAACCGTGCATGGAGAGAAACAATAAAGCAAATTGGTCTTTAGTTGCTTTCAAAATCACACCTGTGGTTGCCACGTGCCTTTGCGATACTCGTTCCTTCTGCGATGCCGGGTACGCGCCTTCGAATGAATTGAGTTACGGTCTCGGGGTTGTTTCTGTTCAGAGTCAGTGAAGCGGGAGCTGTAACGGCCGTATTCCCTGGCCCTTCGAAACGTGCGTATGAGAAGCGTCTTGGCGAGTCTGGGCAGAGAGGAGGAGTATTTTGAATCTTGAGTAATGGGTATATAATGTTTTAAAATGTAAATACAGTAGCTAAGAAACCCATTCAGATTAATTATCACAAAGACAGTTATGGAATTTCAAATCTGAATTTAACAATGTAACGCAGAAGTAGAAAAATATTAAGAGAATTATTTTAATTAAAATTAATTTTTTTAAATTCAAAATCTTATTTGAGACTCCAGCTATTTCTGACTCCTGCAGAGGCACTCTACTATAAAGCAGAGCAATGGTAACATCTGGGGTAATTCCTTCCCGGGGCATTGCAGAGGGTAAAGACAGAGGTGGTGGTGGCGGAGTCGGAACTGCAAACAGGGTTTATGATCGACTGAGTGAGAGATGAGTTCATCTCACCTGGCAGGATTCTTAGTTCTGCTGAAAACCAACTAAGGTTTTGAATTCTTCTGAAAGAAAAACATCTCTTGAGCTTACGGTTATAATTACCTGGAGCCGGTTGAGTAGCTCTTCCTCCAAGATCACCACTTCTAAATCGAAGTCACGGATGCCGTATTTAGACATTGCAGTCAACAATCAAGGGGGACGCATTGCTGGGAACCCGATTTGAGCTATTTGCAGTTCTCAGTTTTATGGAAGCAGGAGTTCACTAAAGTGCAGCTGAGCTGTGCTAATTCTATTTCAATTTAATGAACGTAAAACATTTGCCATTGATAGGGAATTCTTATCCAGTATGCTTTTCGTCTCCCAGGGCATTTAAAAAAATCAAAGATATGGAAAGCAAGCACAATCTTATTTGAGATCAAGTTTAAAGAACTGCATGCACGTATTTATTAATTATTTACACAATCATTTTTAAACACTTTTTTTTTCATAAGGTCAACTTTCTTTTGTTACTTTAGTCCATTCAGAAGGTTAAAAAAGCTTGCTAAGATTGAGCTCTGTGATGGGAGTGGATGTTGCAGAAGAAGTTACTCTATTACGTCCCGTCATCTAGAAAGGATAGTTGAGTTTTAAATGGTCTGCAAGATTATTACTTAATGCAATTGTACATTAAGATTTTTTAGACATATTGTTGTTTTTTAGTGTATCTAGCTTTAGGAATTATTTTTGAGAATATTTTTCTTTGTATACATTTCCGTGTCTTTGTATAAAAGCCGACTTCACCATATGCCATGACTTTCTAGCTTAAATATAAACTATGCGGTAGAATGTATGTGCTGTGTGTATATTTTGTATTTTTCTTTAAAGACATGGTGCCAACACCCTTCTGTATTTACAATTCCAGGAATAATCATCTAGTTTGTAAGAAAATCTATTTAGTAGTGCATGAAACTTGTCAACTAGCACCTATACAAGTGAGCTGCTGTTTAAAGGGAATGGGTTTTGTGCTTTCTTGTTTAAAGATGTAAGCACAAGAGTTCCAGATAATCCTTAATTGACTATCTGTTCTTAAAATGCCCTTCTTGATTCCTCTTTGAGAGATTTTATGTTTATTCCCTATATGTTATATATCAAATCGCTGGACGGGCAGAGGGAGGTGGGGCAGCACGCTTTAGACAGACAGAAGCAGAGGGAACTGCATGGTTTTGTGCTCCAAACACTGAATAGTGCAATTCTTGCTGGTCGTTGGCTGACGTGAGTACACACACGGGAACAGTTTGTGGCTGGTGGCATTACCCTCCCCATTGGTGTTTCAGTTGGAAGCGATGAGGTCTTTGGTTGACTTTTATTGTGGTCGTATTTGTTTGGGACATAACGCCGCAAGACACTCTTCCGAGCAAAAGATGTTTCTTATTCCAGGTGTTTTAAGCCACCTCCTACAGAGCAGTTCACTCCTGCTTTGCCTGGTGCTTCTGGGGGACAGCGCGAGGCTCAATGGCACAGAAGGAGCAGGAGGGGACCAGCTGTAGAGTGGTTCAAAACACAGTCAGGACACAAAAGTAGTCATCCAGATATTTTTACAGTTTCTTACTTCTCTGTATCTTTCAACAGCGTCAGAAGTGGCAAGAATGAAATGGATGCATGTGTTTTCAAAAGCATCTAAGTGACTTATGAAGACAAGTGCCATTGAGCTTCGTGAGGACTTGAGCTGTTCAGGACTTGTTTGCACAGGAAAGTGATACCTCCTATGCCAGTATAGTTCTACAGATGGATCACTCCATCTGGAATGCTGGAATAATTGGCTTTTTGGGGTTAGTTTAACTTCTTCAAAATACCGTAAACTAAACTACTGGCTCCTTAACTGTAGTCTATAGAATTACATTAAGCAGTAAAATTTATGAATGAGTCAGTTCTGTGTGGCTATGCAAGGTGAGTCAAAGAAATTCCACCACTGGGTAGTGGCCTCTTGGTCCTAACTTTAAAAACCACTAAACTAAACAAACTAAAGACATCCTTATTGCAAATTAAGGTCATGTGGGGAGTTACAACCGCGTATGTTTTAAGTTCGTGCCTTCGTTTTTGTTAATGTAGCCCCCAACTCACTAAGGAAATCCAAGCAGAATTACTCTGCACTGTCTACAGTGCAGAACTGCACCTAAATCCTTTACGAAAACAGCATAACAACACTAATATCTAGATGATGTAGAACATTACAGATCTTAAAGTGATTATGAAAGATAAGCATACTTACTCCATCTATTAATTGTAAAATTGCAATATTGACTACATGATTCTAAAGTTTTTAAGCAACAGCAACAAAAAACTGATGCTATTACTTCGCATACAACTCACCATTTATGAGGCTTGAGATTTTTTTTTCACGTTCAGAAAGCAGATTTTCATGCTTACAACAGCCCAGAGTTATAGGATGATCCTTAGCAGAAATTTGAATATCGTTCATTTTTCCCTAAGAACAGTGTCATTTAGACTGTGAAATAATCTTCCCTGGAAAGGCCTAAAAAGGAGCAAGTCTCATCACTGAGATAAATTAAATGCCTTCCTCCATATCACTCTCAGTTGTAACCAGTGGCTTTTTGGCTAGTTATTCCACGATCCGTAGGCTTCCTCTTGTCTCCTTTGGCTGAAACCCGGGGTCTTCTCCAGGAGCTTCTCTGTGCTACACAGAGCTGCCGGTTGCTGGCGTAGGAGTGTCTTGTAAACAAGATGATTCTCCCTAACCAGGTTGCGCAGATGCTTAAATACGCCCTGAGGCTTCCCAGTTTTCACCTTCCAGAGTTACGTGCCGCAGTTTTCCTCCAGGGCAGCTACACTGGGTCTTCTCTGCATCTCTCACTTCTAGTTCAGCTCTCTGTGGGGCTGAGACCCCAGCTGTCATCTCTACTTTCCTCCTCTTCATCTTCTACGACGACGGAGTACCTCTGGTGGCAAGTGAAGAGGAGGTATCGCTTCCATGATTACCAGACCTGGACCGCTGCTGGTGTGTATTTTTCTGCACAGATGGTTTTGGCAGCGTTCAGAGGATTGAAAACGAAGACCTTACATTTCTGTGGCTACAGTGTAGTCTTGGATATGCCACCACATTCTTATTATTAGCACTCTAAAAGCATTTAGAAACCACAGGCAGGATCAGTGTTTCACTATATAGACACCTGAACTTGTTTAACCTAAAATTTTTGTTTATTGAAGTGTGTGCCAAAACTCACTGCGTTGAGAGGAGCTAAAATTTCACTCCCTATCTTGCGGAGTTTTAGTTTAAATAGCCAAAACAGAGGAGTCATGGGAGAGGTGAATTACCATCCTCATTCTACAGGAGTATTAAGCAACCGTCCACAGCTCAGGAGGCAGCTGGTGGCATGCCCAGAAGTTGGACCATGCTCAGCATCTTCACCGCGGGGACGCTGGTCTTCTGTAGCAGTTCTACGTGAAAAATGAAGAACTAACAAAAATCCAAAACCCCTTCATAACTTTTAATAGGACACATCCAGTGGCTTCATATATTTAGGTATTAGGTTTTGGATGCTAAAAGCTTTGTGAACTCTTTTGTAATAACTGAGAATTTGCTCGATTGTGATCTGCAGAAGGGCACGTCCATGGAATTATATATTTAGAAATGAGAACGTGCTTATTCTGAACGTGCTCATCAGCCGAGCAGAACACAATCGCAGGTGGCAAGCAGCACCTTCTCCACCATCTCCACCTTCTGTCGGCCTGGTACAAAAGCTATGTGGACCATACGGCCTGACAACTCTGAAGCGTGTTAGATATCAGAAAGGCAGGAGAAGCAGATTTTAGATTAATAAAATGTGGTATCTGGAAAAGCCAAAATGGCAAGAGGATCACAGAACCATAGAATTCTTTGCACAGTTTACAGAATGAAACGTGAGGCAGGGTAAACACCGCTGTGCTTTATGTGGGAGATACGGAACCGATACAATCTGGTTATGCAAGGAATAATTTTGGCTGTTGTTTTTATAATTTGTGTTTTTGCTGCCAGTTCAAGAGGATGTTGAGTGTTACCGTGAGAGCTGTGGGGGATTAGAAGCCCTCAAATCACACCGCTCT
>NW_010511752.1:7281-8451 GCF_000687285.1 Phaethon lepturus
TGCCTGGGCTTATAAGGAGAAATAATGCTTTTAATGGGATCAGCTGGTAGAGCTGAAAAAAATCGGCATGCTATTGAGATCAGAGTTCAGCAATCAGTTTTGAAAATTGTATTTTTAAATCCAGTAGAGTGTCGTCACGGTTCTAATACTCCCATTACCTAAGCTTTACCACCTGAAGGCTGAGCGCAAGAGCTGCTTAACACAGTCCTCTGAGTCTCCACACCTTTGATTTTGAACCCCAAAACGTTCGGATAGTCCAACCAAAATATGAAGCATCGCATTTGTTGCTGTTATTTTTACTTGCAGGAGGGATATGATTAAAAATAGGAGTATGCAAAAATGGTCAAATACTTTGTAGTCAAGTCCAGCCATATAATAGAGTGTTCCGATAAAAGTAACTTTATACTTTGGGTGTCGAGGAGTTACGAATATCTGTAAGTTCCGATGCCGACGGGACGAGTTGGGCTGCGTTTGTCGATTCACAAAATCAGAATGCCAGAAAGGGAATAACTGGGAGGGGTCAGCGGGGCTTCTGGTTTGCCTCTTTGTCCAGGTATCAATTTTAATTCCTTGTTTATATTTGGCAGCATCAAAAATCTGGATTTCATTTCCCTGTACTAACAGGCAGTTATCCCTTCGCTCTGAAACAATGCTTTTCATTTGCAATTTGTTACCATAAATGTATGTCAACATTTTGTATTTAAACCTACCTTTGTACAGTGACGCTCAACATTCACCCTCGCTAGTTTTGAGATCGGGATAGAGTAGTTTAAAACAGAAGTTACAAATACGTTCAGACACTGCTTGGACCGTGATTCCAGAACGACCATCCCGTGCACGTGCAAAGCACCTTCAGTGACCTGATGAAGGGTTTCGATACCTCCTCGACAGACCCCTTTCAAATACTCCAGCCCAGGGTCCTGCCGCTGCCGCGGGTGCTGCGGGACACGCGGGCTGCTCCGCGGCACGTGTCCTGAGAAACCACCGAGAGCACGGGCCGAGGGAGACGCCGCGTCCCCCAGCCTCCGACCCGTCTCCACCGCAGGCGCAGACGTCCTTTGCCCGCTCCGGGTGTTCTGTTCTGGGCTGCTCCGGTTCTCATGTCAAATGACGCCTGCTTCCAGAGCTGCTCTTCGGTCCCCGAATGTGCAGGACCGACGCGATCTATGT
>NW_010511752.1:8524-9094 GCF_000687285.1 Phaethon lepturus
TCCCAGGCCTTCCCAGCGGCTGACCACATTAACCTTTTGGAAGAATGGGTTGTCCCTGAACGTGCAGGCAAAACCGGTTGCCTTGGACAGCTGAAGTGTCGCTGCGGCTCTCGTCTTCTCGGAAGAATTCTCTCAGATCCCTCCGGTAGCTGATTTCATGGACTCCCTGATAACGAACCACCAAGAAACAAACCGAGCAACCCCCTCGGCTCCGTCCCCCGCCCTGGGCTCTGCCGGTCCGCCGTGGGCTGCTAAATTGTATTCAGTATTTACCTTGCAGATTTTATTTATCATTGATCACCGCTCACAGCGACGTCTCCAACGTGCCGTCAGCTGCTTTGCTGCAGAAAATTAATAATACTCGAGTCCTAATTATGGTAGGTGCTCCCCTGGCGGCAGCGGCCGCGGGGCTCTGCCCCGTGACCCGAGCGCGCGTGGTACGGACTCTCCAGCCCCTGCGCAGATCGAGTTTAAAATGCCTGCCCACAAAGACTGATTCAGCGACGGCAAAACCGCCCGAAGGAGCGGCTCAGCTCGTTTTCTATAAAATTTGATCCGTCACGTGCAAAT
>NW_010511753.1:0-254 GCF_000687285.1 Phaethon lepturus
GGGCTCCGCCACCGTGGAGGGGCCGCGGAGGTGTCACACACTTGGGGTGTCACTGCCCAGCGTGCTGGCACTGCTAGAGCATCTCCCTGGGCTCTAACAGCAATGTCAGAGTGGCCTTTCCCAGGATGATGAACGCATCATTTGTAAACCGCAGGTACATAGAGGAAATGCGGATCTACTGAGACTTTTCTGTTGGATCAAGCTGTTCCTGCCCCGCCTGGGAAGAACCTGAGGGAGACCTCCTCTCGTCTTGG
>NW_010511753.1:285-8048 GCF_000687285.1 Phaethon lepturus
CTGTGGTGCTCCAGAAAAAGCCGAAAAAGGAATGCAACACATTCAGTTCCCCTCAGATCTCCACCGCCAGTGCTGCCACACATGCCGTCCGTCTAACCTGGTGGGCTGCTGCTGCTCCCGTCGAGGGGACAGTGCAGAGTCCGGCCACCGCAGAGCGGGCTGGCCGCTCCGTGCAGCAGACCAGCGCTGCGGTCCCGCAATCCCGACCCACGCAGAAAAGCCCTTCATTCAGCTCCGTATGTCAAGAAAAACAACTCCACAGGGAAGGGCGATGGGCTCTGGAGCGGGAAGCCACGCAGCCTGGGCTGTGCAAGCCTTTGGAAGATGGCCAGTCGCGTAGGGTCCCTCCCGAGCCTACTTAATTGCATGAAATAAGATGAAAAGACAGGCTAATGAGAAACTCCATCTGCCAGCCAGCTAAAATTAAGGCTGCCTTCTTTAGTGAGATGTGCTCAGATATCTGTATTCTTTTAATATCTTTTCATATGGCCGAGCAGGTTTCAGACATGTAGCGGTGCCTGTCTCAGCTCTGATTTTTTCCTTAATTTTCCTAGTTTGCCCCTGAACAGCAGGGTAAGTGGAAAAAATTGCCTGAAGGATTCCATTTCAGCATGAACTTATCTAAGAGAGCATCAGCTAATAAACGCTGCAGTCCAGCCTGCTTATTATTACATTATATTACGTGATTCAATGATTCATGATATCAAATCGGTTATGGATGTGATGTAGCAGGTGGTCTCATGGCACTTTTGAACTACCTAGAAAAAACCAGGACAGAAATGCAAAAGAAGTAAATTCTCAGAGCAACCCTAAGGGTATTTATATAGGGAAAGGATATATATAAGGAAAGGTCTTTTATTTTGCTCAGTTTGCCCCATACTCCCATGCAATTTCTGTGCCCCTGAGTTGCGTATTTGTTGAACAGCAGCAGCAAAAGGCCGCGTAGAGACGTAGGGACCCAGGCACATCATTTGCAAGTACGCTAACGCCTGACATGTGTCTCGGCTTGCCGTCTACGTAGCTGGATACCGATCTAAGTTGGAGTCATTATTACACATGCATTGTTTGTCCTTCCATTAAAGTCAAACCCAGCTGATGAATAGAGTGGCATCTTAATTTTCCTTTAACCATCCGTTGTTGTAAATTAGGACTCACTTCAGTAAGTTGGCAAAAGTTACAGCAATGTAAAATCATGGACAAGAAAGGAGAATCTATAAACCCTTAGAAACAAATAATTACCAAACAACTCATAGTACTTGAAGATCACACAAGTACAAATTCTTAAAGCAAATTGCACACATCTTTGGAAAACATGTATTGATTTTTACCATGCCGATTGAGAAATAAATGTCTAATAACTTTTTCACGGATTAAGACTGAGAGAAAATGTATTTTTTCTCTCTCTGCAACCCATTGTTCAAACAAAGAAGTATAAGTTAATCAACCTTGTGATAATAGCTTTCAGGATAACTGCTTTATTGAACTTCATCTTTCTTTATTTTTCCATACAGTCATGCAAAAAGAACCAGGTATGGCATGAATAAAATTACATTGATCTATCTTTAAGTTACAATTATTTTAGGGATGGCGTTTTGGAGGTTTTGGTGGTTCTCTTTAAGAACACAAACTTTCTGCAACCTGAAAAGGTTTCTTTGAAAGTGATTAAGACCAATTACTAACTGCAGACCTTAGATCAAAGGTTTTATCAGCTATGACTGAAGCGATGAATGAGTGTGTATGAGGGAATAGTGAATGACACATCTGCCTGACCAAGCAGTAAAAATTTCCCTTGAACATTTGATTTCACTTTGTCTCAAAGCAGGATCAGAAGCAGGGAGGGACCTAAAGTCAGGGCAAACTGCTGAGTTCCCAGATTTTTTCCTGGGCTAACGCGTGTGTTCCCTTCCCTTTGCCCCAGGATGGACCCATGCAGATGAACACCCCGATGATAATAAAAGGAATTTCAGGAGGGGTTGTGCACAGGGAAGGGGGAAGACTTGGCCCTCACTGCTGCAGATGGAGAGAAATGCTGGGAAAAAAAAGACCCACTTAAAAATTACAGCTGAGATTAAAGGGAAGAACACTGGTACAGCTGAAAGAGCCTGCACGATTTGATAAGAGCATGTTTTTAAGGAGTTCTCATTTTTGTGAAAATTAGCTTTGGATCCTCATCAGTGTATTCAGGAGAAAAATATTACTCTAATGTCTATAGAACAGAGATAAAAAGGAGATCTACTGAAGGAGAAATAATGAATTTACACTTTTAACATTCATTCTGAGGTGCAGAAGATACATTACTCTACATTATGCCTATATTAGACTTAAATAAATTTCATTATGAAGACAAGATTAGAGGAGAGCAGTGCAATTTGAAAACATCAGGTACTTAGATAATTGCTTAAAATAAAGAGCTTTCAGGGTGGTAATACGTGGCTATACTTTTGGATAACCATATATAAAATATATATTAAGATGACATAAAGGGACAGCATTAAATACACAGCATCGGGAGGATTTCGGGGCTATCTTTAACTCCTGCCGTCCCCAGCTCTGCTGTACTACACCAGAGTCCCGGGGGTTTCTGGGCTGTTTGCAGTCCTGCTGCCTCAGGGGAAACAGTGAGGATGAAGCCTGAAGCCCACCGCGGCCCTCCCTGTTCCCCCGGCTCGAATCACCGCGTGGATTAAAGGGAACGCGTGGGTACCTCCAACGACATAGCTCGGCGGAATGCTGCTGCTCTCTCGTATATGGTGGTAATAAAGGCATTTTTATTGCAATCGGCTGTCCCACCTTTCCGTGTGTGCTGTGAAGGTGTGTGCTTTTTCAGGAAAGTGCTGCAAAAGTCAGTGGAGGTAGTGTACCATCCCGTTTATTGGGCAAAACCCCCAACACATAGGAAAACGTTTAGTGCAGTGACAGATGTTGTGGTCGTACACTACGCACCATCAGAGAAATGATGTGCTATCATTCTGTGCTCGGTACTCCTGCAGTGCTCATCCAGTGCTCAATACTCTTACAGTGCTCATCAATAATTTTTATTATACCAAGGCCCACCCACCCACAGCCATAGAACCTTCTGCAGTCAAAATAACGAGCAGCCGCAACTGTTCACATATAGATAATCTCATAATGTGAATACACTAGCCATTTTCTTCTCCCAAAATGTGTTGCTTTGCAAAATTAATTTACATTATTATTACGCAAAGTCAACGGGTACCAGTGTTGCAAAAAGCTGTCTGCTTTCTGGTTGAGACCCTTGCTTACTAAAAGATGTTTGGAACCATGTGGCAAAACGTCTTCCATAGGAAGTGCTAGAATTGCACTGTTAACTTTTTAGCTATTTTTTTGTAGCTGTTTTATACAACCTATGCATGTAAACAGGATGGAAAATGCAACCTGTTGATTCTTAAAAATATTACTTCTGGAATGTTCCAAATCTTGGGTAAGTAGCGAAAGGGACTACCAGCCGTTACATACATACCAGGAAAGGAGAAGGGCAGAAGCTGGGCTGCAGCACGGAAGGACCCCGCTGTGCCGGGGCAGGGTCTGCTCCGCCGCTGGGGATGGGGACGCGCGTCCCCACGGGGTGAGGAGGGGTCCCAGCCCTGGCTCTGGCTCTGCGGGACTCCCCGTGCCCTGGGGACCTGCTGGACTCCTGCAGAAACCCGTTCTGCCCGAAATCTGTGAGGAGCTGTCACAGATGGGCCTGATTGACTTTTGTAACTAACGTGCTTTTGCAGGATGTCAGTACAACTCTAAACATCTAGGCTTATAGGTAGGCAGCTTTCAAGCGCAGTAACTTCAGCGTGATAAAGCTAGACCTTGTTTAACTAAATGCAAATTCTTACTTTCTCCAATTTTATTCAGGGAAATCCTGGTTAGGAACACAGCAAAATTTAGCACTTCAGAGAAGTAGCAGAAAATAATTTAGAAAGAAGAAATAAAATTAATTGCACTTTAATAAAAAGTAAGCAACATCCTGTTTCAGCAAGATATGAAGGGGCTGTATATTTGCATTATGTACTGAGCTGCCTCAGGACCGTGACAAGGCTAATTCTGTGGGAAGTGGACACGCTTCAAAGGGATGCATTCCTGGCATCCTCCTCTATATCACTCGTCAATCTAAACTGATAATTGAAAGTTTTCAAATGCAATTTATTTATCACTCAGTATTTTTATATATGAGAAACTTCAAACCAAGTTTTTACTTGGCTAATGTTTTTACTTTTTCTTCCCTGGCTCCTCTTGCACCATGCCTCCCTTGCCTGAAGGGGAGTAGAAGCGTAACAATATTGTGCTGGAGTAAAACACCAGTGCAATGTTATCTGAGTTCATCTGGCTTAGGTGTTTCAAGCTGATCAAAGCCTTTATAAATAATTTTATTGCAACAATCTATAATAAAAAAAATTTGCAAGCTGAGATCTGGGCATCTCATGGGAGAAAACTGGTGCTCCAGGAGCAGGAGAGGAGCAGGAGGTGCGGAGCGGTGCTGCTGGAGAGATGCACAAAGTGACTGGCTAGGTTCTGCTGCGACCTACTTACAGCTCCTCCAGCATGATGCTTGGTGCACGAGTTGTGACACGCCAAAGAGTAAAATTACATGACAGCAGTAGATCTTAAGCTCTCGCTGAATAATTTAACTATGAAAAAATGAAATCAACCTTCTTCTCCTTCCTGGAAATCTATAGTGAAGAGAGTGAGTGGTGCAAGAGAGAAGGGAGAGGAAAAATTTGGATTTGAGAAAACACAAGCCGTTATTTGAGGAATTTGAAGTATGTAGAATATTTTTATAGGTTATTTCAGTTTCCAGAATCTTTCAGTCAGTTACCGATAAACTGAGGTTTTCAGAACAAGAAAATTTCAAATATGACTTTTTGACAGTTTTGGGTACACCTTACTAAGGTATTTTATTTTCACTGCCAACTCTGAAGAGTGGCACTAGAGACAGCAAGCACCACTCTGCATGCAGCATTATCAGAAAAATGAATTTTGGTGTTTAAGGAGTCAAAACTCCTTAAACAGTCATCTCACTCCTTCCTTTCCTTGCCAAAGAGAATGTGTACGCCTTTATATACATCTGCGAGTATGATGGTAAAAGGCTATGTCTGAAGAAAGTACATCAGAGAAATTAATTGAATGTTCTTCTTGAGTACCTAATGTGGATGGCACGACACAGGCAGCTTACTAGCAAGCAAATTGCATTTGATCTAAGATACAGGATGGCCGCCGGTGGCACGGTGAAAGCTGCAGGCTGGCTTGGACAGATCCCACTCCCTCCTCCAGACACCAGCCTGATAAAGCCCTGGTTGGAGATGGAAAATTCTCACAAGCTGGAGGAACCAGGGTCAAAGTGTATCAATGTCCCCCAGACTCATATAACCCCCTTTTTCTTGCTAAAAGCCTGTTTTCACCCTGTGGCTCTGCCATCTCATGTTACTGTCTAATGGGTGTCTGTCCCGCCGTATTCTTTTCCCCAGGCAAAGACCAGGACAAAACGATGCTGCGCACGGAGATCCGCCGCGTGTCGGCAGGGCCGCGGGACGTGCGGCACGCCGTGCGCGCTTGGCTCTGCCTCAGCTACCCAGCACAGCCCCTCTTTCCAACGCCCGCTCTGGAGAGCATCCTGCTTCCCAGCAGCTGGCGTCCGAGCCGGGGCTCAGCAGGAGGGGAAGGAGCAGCAGAGCAGCGCTCTGCTCGGGCACGGAGCGACCCAACTCTGACAGCTCCATGCCTTCTTAAAACTTAAGCAAGTCTCACATTAAGCTTGGGCTAAAAGAGGGTTTTTCCAGTCTGGGTCCTCAGTGAGCCAGGATAAGTATGGGTGACCAGCATGGAAATCTTATAAAACATTCCATTTATTCTTTGGGGTACTTGATGCAAAGTGCTTATAAAAAACCCATTATCCCAAATGCACTGATAAAATATATTCATGCCATCATGAACAAATACAGAAGATTGTATAAATTACCCGAATGTGCAAAACTTATGAAAGTAATAAAGAAAGGAAAGAAAGATCTGACTGCAATAACTGCTTCAGTCAGCTCTTGTAAGTGCACTGGCTGCAGCAAATAGGCAGTTGCCAATATTTATGATATTGCTCTATCTCTTTCTTATTCTTCTGGATAAGCCTACCCATTATTTTAGACTGACACCAGCAGTAAAACCCCCAAATCTGTGTGAAACTGAAAATCACTTCAGCCAACTCTATTTATTACTGCCGGCTGTTAACAAATCACCTGCTTGGTGCTTTGATTCGCTGTCTTTGTAGGCAGTGAATGTGGATTGACTGCTTTGTAATTCCCTTGGTCCCTCTTTTTAAAAATAAATACTGTCGTTCCTTTCCCGGTCCGCTGGGACATCCGTGAGCTCCTGAAGATAATCATGAATGTAAGTGATTGCTTCCCCAAGTTCCCCAGGTTTGCCTGGGTAAATGTCACAAGCCTTCCTGCCTTTGATTAACATCTCATTTAATTTAAATTTTTATTGATCTTTTATCTCCCTGTTTTGACATGGGTTCTTACCGTCTTGCTGTAAAGACGCGACTCTGACCACCAGCGGAGCGGGTGGTCGAAGGCACATAGAACCGCGTGTACACGAACGCGCCCTCTCACCGCTTCTGAAATTCATTCTTTTGTACGATAAACAGGAGCGACCATTTTCCTGGTGAGAGATAAGGTCATCACTGTCACGTCAGTTAAGCCCAATTATACTTTTAATTCCCTGAATGTTACAAATATCTTTTCTAATTTCAACAGCTCTTCAACTAAACATAAAATAGGATCTTTTAGGCAGTACTTTCCAAACATTCAAATGTGACTCTCATTTCGTTTCAGCTATCCCACCCACCTGTGATGCAGAGTTCATGTCCAGCAGCGTCTCCAGAGAGGTTTCCAAACCCTTTTTCCCTCGCATTACACACTAAGTTAGGAAGTTACTGGTGCACCGTTGTAAATACCTTGTTTTTACGTCGTGTTAATGAAGAAATGCATTTAGCGCACTTTGGTGTTTATGCAAAGATTATCTGACAAGCAAATGAGTTCACGTTCCTATGCAGGCTTTAGCCCGCGACCGCTGGGCGGCTAAGTGGAGAGCAGCCCGTCGGGTAGGTGAGGCGAGTGGGGAACTGGCGGTGAGTTTTCCCCTCAATGCCTTCACCTTCCTTCGGTTCTAGAAATGTCTCCAGACAAACTACACTTTCATAAGCGTCCAGAATGAGCACAGACACTATGCGTGTGCTTAGCTTTAATTGTGTAAGCAGCTGGGCGGCATTTACCAGCCCAAATGTCTCCTTGAGTTCCTTCTGCTGTAGCCTAAGAGTACACTTGGCCCTTGGTCCTTAAAGCAGAAAGAGAAAAATATCATGGCCGAATCCTAATCACTAATTGCATATATTTGAATGGATATTCCTATGTACTGTTTGTTTAAATCTAAAGACATTTTAAGTAAAAGGATTAAAAAAAGGGCTTTTTATTATCTACACGTATAGAATTCCAGATATAAAAAATATATGCATGTATATGAAGCAAGAGCGGAAGTAAGAAGAGACTTCGACCTGTTGAACTTCAATTGCCAAAGTACTAGGAGACGAAAATAATTAATATCTGCAACATATATGGGCTGACAAAAGCAGAGTTAAATGTAATAAATAATATGATGATATAAGTAATAGAAATAATATAATTAATACAGTTTAACAATAGAAATTACATAAATAATATAAATAATGTAAATATAAATCGTGCAGTAGGGTGCACGGCATAAAG
>NW_010511754.1:0-3351 GCF_000687285.1 Phaethon lepturus
CTGCTTGTCGCCGGCACGGCGGGGGGTTTTCTGGGGTCTGAGAGCTTTGCCAGCTCTCTCCTGCGTTGCTTTTTGCATGCCTCGCATTCTCCCCTCTCCTTTTAAGCGTTGTCCACCCTTGCACCCACTCGGCCTGTCTCTGAGCCAGTGACAGACTTCAGGCTTCCTAGAACAGCTCCCGGCTGCAACCGGCGTCTTCCGCGGTCGCGGTGGAGAAAGGGTTGATGAATCCCGGGGTGAATCTCTCTTCTTGTTGCAAACCATCACAACGCTTTCTGTTCGCGGCGTTCCTGAGCAGCGTTTGCTTTCGAAGCGCCTGTCAGCGTGTCTGATGGATGTCAGCTTCCCAACTGATGGGATGGGATGGCTTTGGTGCTCCGGCATTAAAAAACTTGGGCTTCAGAACTGGATAGCTGCGTCCTAATGACTGACCTGTGGGTGTCATTTGTAACTGATAGGCCAATAACCTCCCCTGCCCCAGGATACTCATGCTAAGGTTGGACAAATGGCCCTCTGGAAGGGACTATTGCTCTTTTTTGACATTACAAGGTGCCTGGTGTGCTCAAGTTAGGAGCTGACCATGCAGACATCTTAAGTTCATTGGGGATGACAGCAACCACCCTGCTGCTTCCCAAGAGCCTGCCTTGGGCCGGTGCTTCCTTACGGAGGTGCGCGAAGAGTTTTAGCTGTGGGCTCCGTGCCGTCCCTGCCACGGCTGGTGTTAGAAGCTGCCGTGAGGTGAGTAGTTGCGTAACTCACTAGTAGGTGTCTTGGTTTTGCAGTACAGGCTCACCGGTGCTGAGCTACGGCGCGGTGTAGGATGCAGTACCCCAGACTCGGCGGTGAATGCACAGTACCTAAAGGCATCATTTGAGGTGATAAATCCCAAACAAGGGACCACTTTTGGTGGCGAGCATGGACATGGCATTGAATGACCCACCCAGCACCCTTCTCTCCATCTCCTCCCTGCTCCTGGGAATTAGGCTGAGTTTTTTCCCCTGGGGAGCAGGCATGAAGCTGTGGTATCGGGTTCCTTTAATGTGCTCAACTCTGACCTCCGCAGAGAGAGACAAGGGATTCACGGCAAATTATGGATTTAACACCTACGATGGATCTCCATTACGGCATGAAATGAGAAAGGAAAATGTAGCTAAATGGAAGGTCTCCCCTGGGCAGCAGGAGGCTACAACTTATGAGAGGCTGGGGAAAATAGAAAAAAAAGGGGGGGGAAGGAATCAGGAGCTAGGAAAAACCTTGTTCCTTTTATTAAATATTGCAAAACCTTTGCTAGCCACTGCTTGCAGGTTAGTAGGGAAATGGATTAAAGGCCAGGGCTCAGACCCATGGCACATCAGAGGTTTCCAACTTGACCCTTTCTGCTTGTCATGACAGGGGGAAATGAAATTTTGTTGATTACTCGCCCCTCGGGTGCTCAGGACAGGCAGTCCCCAGCCCCTGAGACCAGGACCTGCCCTTCATCACAGCACCGAGTGCAGCCCGACCCTGCATCAGCCATCTCCCTTTGGGAAGCACCAGTGGAGCCTCCTTCCCTGGCAAGTGCACTGATGCCTTTCAGCTCAGGCTCCTGACTCCCAAACATGTGGCTCCTGGGGTCCCCACCACCGTAGCGTCCAACCCTTGCTGCCCGCCACCTCAGTGATTGCTTCCGTAGGGTGAATCCCTCTCCCGGGACATCAGCGCAGCCAGCGCTCCGGCAGTGGCGATAACCGAAGAAGCCACTGATATTTCCGAGGCTCCTGTTGAGCTGGGTGTGGGGAGCAGAAACTGGAGTGGAAGCATCATACTGGGTGTAACGCAGCTGGAGATGAATTCCCACGGGGAGGAGCTGTCAGCCGGTGGCTTTGCTGGAGATGCAGGAAGGAAGATGGGCTTTAGTGCCAAAATACGGGTTTAGCACCGGTGGGAAGACCAGGGAAGGGGCACCCAGCATGCTGCCTGCTTGTCTTGTCCTCCTGGCTGTATGGGCGGAGAGGGAATCCAGTGATTTATGGCCTAGACGGAAACACATGAGTCCCAGGTTCATTTCTGTGCTGCCAAAGCCTCCGTGCACGACCTTGAGCCAGTCCTTGAGGCTCAGATCCCTCCCTTAAAGAAAGGAAGGAAGGACCGGGGTGAAGCAGAAACACGAAAATTTGGGTTATAAACACGATCCGCCTTGTACCCTGTGTTCATTGCGGTTACGGCTGCGATGCGGTAACATCCCAAGAGGTTTTCTGTGGTCAGTTATTTCTGGGGTTGGGCAGTGGCCGAGCAGAAATGCTGCAGAGCCATAGTTTTGGAGACAAGTGTCTATATTCTCCTTTGAGTCATAAATCACGTAGGAACTGAACTCTCCTCCCGGTGACCCAGCAGCACACAAGGAATCCTCGTACCGTCCTTAACGCACAGCAGTGCGGCGGGGATGTCCGCTGGACAGCTCGCGGCGGGTCCGGATAATCCGGGGAGCATCCGTGTACCCGAGGTGGCTGTTTCTTATTCAGGTTGTTGCTAGGGAAGTCTGCAGAGATTTCTCATAGTGGGTGAGAAGTGACTTTCAAATCAGAGGCAGCATGAAAAATTGCGAGGGGAAAATAAAGTCTTTTGTGATACCACATTTAATTGCCAACAAAGGCAAAAATCACACCTCTCACATTTGGTTCACCAGCGTAAGCCCAGATACCAGCTGCCCCGTTATGTATTTGATTCCAACTGGTAGGTTTAAGAGATGCAGAAGGTATTTAATGATAATGATAATGATTTACATTTATATAGTGCCTTGTATCCACTGGGATCACAAAGTGCTTTATATATCTATGGATAAAAATATACTGGATAACAAGCACTCCATCCATCACCAAATCACAGCCACTTCCCCAGCGAGGCAGCAAGCTGTTCGGGAAAGGGTTGCTGCATTTCCAAAGCCGCTCTCCCTCCTCCCTGCTATGGCACTTGGGGTGCTGTACGGTAATTTTGTAATAAAACCAGGTGATAAAAACACTTTAAAAACAACAGTGTCATAAAAAGGACAACCCTCGCTGTCATAAAAATGCACGCAGCAGAACAGGAGGGGAAACTTGAAAGGGAGAAGGTTACAAATAGGGCCTGTCGCCGTCATGGAAAGCAGCTCTGGAGGAGAGATGTCTTACAGCCGCTCTGGGTTAGAAGGTGAAGAGCTTGGCCAGCAGCAGCATCTCCAAAGGGCAGGTACCATCAGAGCTGGTGGGTAGAGAGCGACTTCCCAAGCTGAGTTCGGAGGGAAAAATCCCCACGCCTGGGGCTCGAAAGATGCTTCTGCCTCCTGCCCTGCGGCGGAGCAGGTCTCCTGTGGGTTGGGTGCCATCCAGCCACCTC
>NW_010511754.1:3415-3711 GCF_000687285.1 Phaethon lepturus
CCCCCCGCGCGCCCCGCCCCCCCCCCCGGAAGGGAGCCGCTCGGTTGAGGCCCTTCGGAAGCAGCATCTCGCTCAGCTGGGCCTGGGAGGCAGGCGAGGGAAGGGGAGGAAGGAAGGGAGAGAGAAATCAAGGCTTTTAGAGATACTCCCTCAGAATTCATAGCCGCAAAAATGCAGTCTGCATGGATTTGTTTCCTTTTGGAAATTACAGGCAGCTACAGGCACCGACGGCCGTTATTCAAATCCCCGCTTCAGACGACGAGGTGGCAGGAGGCTGTACTTGCACAGGCGGACCC
>NW_010511755.1:0-2463 GCF_000687285.1 Phaethon lepturus
AGAGCGCGAGCCGTAAACTGAAGCTAATTTGGCACCGAGTTCAGTCATGAAGGATAAATGTGCTTTATGGCCGCATTCGGGCTGGAGCTGTAATGGCTAAATAAAACCATACCCCAAGTGATGGAAGCTGCCAGCTATGGCCCCAGGGAATCGGGTTTTCGTGCAAGCAAATGGTGACTATTGCAAATCACAGAAAAAGGGAAAAGACTGGATGAGCGGAGTGCGGCGAGGAGGGGAGATAGGAGTGCCGGTGAGGGACAGGCGTGGTGAGACGAAGTCAGCAGCGAGGAGTCCTTGCGTGTATCAGTAACAGCGTCGTTTCCTCTGCGTCGCAGGTGGCTGCTCAGGGGCACGGCAGAAGAGAGGAAGACACGAGCTCTGGGTCCGGCAGAGCCGGCTGTGCCGGGCCAGGATGCCAGCTCAGGAGGCTGGAGCCTGAGTGCTCTGAAAACACCAAAGCCCCAAGCAATGCGTGCATGTGGCAGGTAGCACGCAGGCTCGTCCCTTCTGCCGGGGCACCACTTTCTCACTGGTGTCTCCTCAAGAGGTATTTAGCTCCTTCTCAAAGCGAGGCACGTGGTGGTTCCTGAGACTGGGTGCGTTTTGGGAACGGCAGTAGGTCTGGCACCTGAGCCAGGCTGCCTGCTGCGCTTCGTACGCTGGCAGCGCGGCTCCTCCTGCGAGTCGGCTCCTCGGCCTCAGGGCTCCAGGATAGGGGAAGCGAGGAAGGAGCCTGCCGCCAGCAGCCTCGGTGGACCCGAAAAGTTTTTCTAATAACATCCAGATGGATCCACAGAAATTGTTAGCATCTCAGAAGAAAAAAACAAAGAACATCAGCTGCAGGATAAATGTGATTCAAAAGGTTTGGGAAGGGCAGCCTGGAGGAGAAGCCCACTGCCGGTGTGCCCCAGGTGCCCGGGGCACATCTGAAATAGCAAATGCGGGGGTGCGAGCTCTGCTTCCCTGCCCAGGCACAGCCGGGACCGGCGTCCTGCCCAGCGGTGCTGTTACAGGGCCTTTCCTCCCAGAATTAGACCAGTGTTTGTTAATTTGAGTCTAGAAACCCTTTTAACCCCCTTTTAAACCCCTGCCTTTAATTGAGGCACGTTGCAGAGGTCAGCTCTTTCGCTATGTGTGGGTACGGGTGCCCACCTGCCCTCCTTCCCAGCTCCTGGCCTGCAGAAGGAAGAAATCCATGTTGGGATAATTTCTGCAGAGAAACAGTAGATTTGGGGTGGTGGGGCATGGTTTGGGCTTGTCCCAGGCGTACCCACCACCCAGACCCCCCTGCCATGGGGCAGCACAGGGCAGAGCCCTGGCAGCGGGGTGGGAGGTGTTTTGGTGGTCACCGCGTGCACCCAGGGCTCCCCTGTGGGTTTGGTGGTGATGGCAGATGGTCCCGGGGGAAGAGCCTCGGGGCCCGGCGGGGAGTGAAGATGCTCTGTGCCTGGGTGATAAATGCGTCGCGGGCCAGCAGCGGAAACGGGGCAGGGGAGGATGCGAGCAACAGGGGATTCATATCCCGGAAATGCCACGGTGTAACGGCTCGGGAATTCGGCGTGATAAATGCATTTGCCTGCACTGTTGCAGACAGTCTGCTTAATGTGGGAAGCAGAGTTTCCTGCAGCACCGACTTAGTGGGGAAAGGAAAACCCTGAGAGCCAGGAACAGCCGGGGAGAATTAAGCAGGTAAACCCATTACCAGTGACCACCTCTTTGTGTGGGGATTACGCTGAGGTTTAAGCTGCAGCTTCCTGATGCTCAGTGTCTCGGGAGGAGTGAGGGCTCTGAGCAGAGGCCTCTCCCTCCTCTTGAGGGGCTCGAGCCGAGAGCTGGGATTAGCCATTGCCATAAGCCGCCCTCTCTAGCCCAAACAAATTGCTGCACGTGCTTAGAAACAGCCCAGCCTGCACAAACCGCGGCGATGCTTCGAGGCGGAGGTTTGCCAGACCTTGCTCCTGATTACAATTTCCTTGCTCATGACCTTCACCATGGAAATCGCTCCTCTTTAATTAACTCATTTACACCATTCAGTACCCTGACCAGAGGTTTACCCCAACTCGTCTATAGCTCGGCAGTGCTGCAGATGCTGGCTCTAAAAATGGAGTCAACAGCACACATGGGAGTAGATGTGCTGTCCCAAGAGCTTATTCCAGTTAGGACGTCATGACACGGTTTGGCATCATGGTGCCCTGCAGCCCTGGCCCCGGCTGCCCACCACCGCGACCCCGCCCTCGCCTGCCCCGAGACGTGTGTGTCCTCCAGCAGCCTTTCCAAAATGCCAACCACAGGAAAGCAGCAGAAACCCAAGCTTTCCTTTTGCTTGGATTCCCATCAGTTCCCAGAGCTTAATAACAGATTATTTCAGGCTTCCTTGCTTCAGCCGTTTTGGCTTTTCGGGCTGGGGCTGAGCGCTGTCTCATGGGCAAAGCAGCCCTCTGGGGCGGAGGAAGAGGAAGGAGA
>NW_010511756.1:0-10406 GCF_000687285.1 Phaethon lepturus
GGCCGGGGCAGCGGCCGCCCAGTCGCCCCATAACCCTCCTCCGGACCCCCGCGCGGCTGCCCAATATTCCGCTCCTTTGCTGAACTTTGCTTGCTAGACACGAGAGAGCTTTCTGAAGAGCAAACAACGGGAGTGGAAAAGGCGTGAGGCGCAGAGCCAGGCTGTGCCGCGGCTTTTTTTCCAGATTAATTTTTGTGTAACCAGAGCTAGAACTACGAGAATAAAATCACAGGCGGCAGAGCTGACTTTGGTATTTTCACTGACGCAATTCTCCAGGTTTCATCTTTGCATGATGCAAAGATACTGCTTGGAGGGTAGGGGAAGAACAGAAAAAAAAAAACCCAGTAATCCTTTGAACAGCACCATTCTAACACAGGTGACAGATTCCAATACTTTTCTAAATGAAAACTATTTATCAAAAGAAGAAAACCATATTAAATATGTTAGAGATAGGCTTAGCAACAGTAAGGCCACCAGTTTTAATAAAGAGAAGTTAGAGGTTGTCAGTTCTGGCACTTTAAACCAATTAGTCTTGAGGTGCTAATGACCTATTTAGCTGGCTGAAGTGCCACTTCAGAAGCTTAATGCTTGACTGAAGAGGTATAGCTGAGAAGTTAAAAAAAAAAAAAAATCTACTGGGCAGTCAGTTTTTCCATTAATAAGGTAATATAAAAAATGCACAGCCACCTCTGGAGAATTCAAGAAAAATTTGATTATCTGATTATATGCACCTAGAATTTATTATTTTAAAAATGCTTAATCTAACAGGTAGGGAGAGGTTAGTCTATCAATCAAAAGACATTTTCCAAAAATCAGCCCAGGAAGGGCCAACAGCCTGAGAGGGTCTAGGCAATCACAAACCAGTGTGAATTAGAGTGTGAACGCTACATCAGAAAGTACATAGCATAGTTTCAAAAGTGGCCTCTGCTTTTGCACCCAGCTTTGCAAGGGAAAAATTGATCAGGAGCTGGTGGAGGGGGTAACAGCTCTTACTGTGCCTCAAAGATTAATTTTTGCTGCTTCACAGATGAGAAATGCCTAAAGCGTACATCTAGAAACGTCCATCTCTAACTTCTCACTACTTGAAGAAATGAACCAAGGACTCCTTATTTTGCCAGCATGTGGCAGCTAACATCCCTTTGGTGTTCGCAGACCCCAGCCAGTGTTTGGTATTGAGCCGCTGTGCTACTGGCTCTCTTGAGCACGTGTAGCAGAGAGGCTGCCCAGGGCGCTGTGTCCTCCCTTGGCTGTGTGCATCTCTGGAAGTTCTTGTGGAGACCCCCTGCTCCGCGCGTGCTCCTCTCGTGCACCGTCCTTCGTCCGGGCTGCCCTGCCCCATTTGCACAGCCCCTTTCCCTCAAAGTGCTTTTTGCCGCCTTAGCAGTCCCAGTTGTTGGGAAATACTGACGGCTGCAGTCCTTAGTCCCTGCAGTCCTGAAACTTTTTCAAAAAAGCATCAATTGCCACAAGATTCATGGTATATTCCTAACAAGCGGCATCATGCTCACTGCCGTGGCTCCCACGCTGAGCGTTGGGTTTAATGATAGATAGGGAAGGAACAGGCAGCAGCAACCGAGAGGCAGGATGAGCTGGCAGATGCAAACAGCTGGGGAGACAAAAGCCGATGCAGCATTACTTCTGCATTGTCTCCAGCATCTTCTGACTCTCTTATCATCCTGCTTTTTTGGATAGATATCCAGTGTCCCCAAATCCTCTTCTTTTTAACTAGGTTCATCATCTTAGTTAAATGCCAGTTTTCTGCTTCCAGTGCCTCTTCCTACATGACACTTATCCATCTTCTAGACAATTTAGCATCTTCCATACTCAAGGAGAAATTTCCATACTTCACATAACCATGGCTCAGGACAGTATCTCTCTAATATTCACAGTTCACATTTACCAGACATTGCACATATCACTACTACACCCCCTTACCCTTGCTACTCCATGCTTGTATCAGAAATGCTTCGCTTGCCTCCTGCAGAGAATTCAGACCTCCCCAACTTCAGTCTCACAGCAGCCAGATTTTATCCAGACCTATTCCAGCCCATGTCACAAAATCTGTACACTCAAGGCCATATGCAAATTATTTGGAAGTATGCAACTCAAATAGCCATTAAGACACTCAATTTTGTATGAAGCTGCACTGTTCATAACAGACAGTTATGAGACTAAGATTAGGCGGAATGGTAGAGAGGTATTTATTACTAGAAAAAAGAACTAGAGGAGGTTATTTTTAATTTACATACCTACTTTTGTTTTTCTTCTAACTATTTTCTAAAACCCATAGTGACATTTATAGTTTTAAATTCAATGAGGCTAGCAGCTCTTAGTAAACAAACATTTGCTTTATCAATTTAGCAGTCTTGATCTATGAGTATTTATTTAATTTAATTTTATTTCCTCTGGTCTTTCCTTTCTCTTTGACCTTTGGATATATCCTTTTGGCCTTGGCAACTTTTAATGGGCTC
Organism: Phaethon lepturus; assembly: GCF_000687285.1. Classification (NCBI taxonomy): domain Eukaryota; kingdom Metazoa; phylum Chordata; class Aves; order Phaethontiformes; family Phaethontidae; genus Phaethon; species Phaethon lepturus. The sequence goes on from NW_010511756.1 coordinate 2,472, forward strand.
TTCTTTGAAATAAGTATATCACAAGTATGTTAGACAATTGAATCAGTGATGGTATACTGAGCAGCCCAAAGGTAGGGTTTTTTTTTTCTTTTTCCTTCTTTTAATTTAGGCTTTGACCAACTAAACGTAGAAAAGAAGCGAGAGATTTAGTTATTGGAATACCAATTCAAGTGAATCAATTAGAACAACATATGGTACTCAGAATAAGCACGGTAAAGTTTCTTTATTTCCATTAGCCTATGGTCTATTGTAAAAAAAACATTTCAGACTGGATACATTCCAGAGGACCCTTATGGAAAACAGGTGGTCTGGTAATAAATACACTTCTGAAGACTGAGCAAATGAAAGTGGTATCTGCTAGAATCACATTCATTAAATCAACTTGAAACAATTAAAATAATAGATTCATCATTTGGTAACATAATACATTATCTTTCAGGCAGGAACATGATTATTTCCTAATGATTTTATCATATATCTAAGGTGCTTGTGTAAAACTTAATTAATCTGATGTCAGTTGTCATTACATACACTATAAGGGTTATTGAACCTTTTATGTATACAAAATTATTGTATTGCATTTAAAGATCAAAGGCAGTTGTAAGAAGATAAACCAGTTTGAGATTACGTTCAGTTTGCATGCCAATTGTCATACACTATGAAATGAAGTTCATTAGCGACCTATTTCTTTATTTTGCTCACAACGCAATCAGCAGTATATTGCAAAAATCCATGATACATATTCTTTGATCTAATGAAGTCATACAGCCTCTGATCCTTGTCTGTTAGATGCGGCCAACACATTTTAAAGTGCAGTAAAGCAAAAGAGGAGGAAAAAGATTGTGTGATCTTTCAAACACAAATTCAAAAAAACCCATTTAAAAAACAAGTCTTGTTATAGGCAAGTGGTATCATCTCTGTTAAATAACAGTTTTCTTTGCCTGTCATTAGCTCAATGGACTAAGTCATGAAACAAAGTATTATTCAGTTTAAGTAAGGGCATCAGATGCAAGCCTAATAAACAAAGACAGAAAATTTCTCCAACATATATGAACAGTAACTTCAGCGAAGTGATTGTAACTTGGAGAGAAGCTATGTGTTCGGGTGCTCCTACTTAGATTGAAGTTCCCAACATGAGACATCCAAATCTGATAATTTTGGAGGTAGCATGTTTCCATGCATCTGTTGTTGTTATTATTCTATTATTATATAATAGAATACATACTACTACTACTAATTTTGTTTGTTTGTTTTGATAGATGTGATAGAGTTAAGCTGTGAGGAGATGTAACCCTGTTTATTTTTATTCGTGTTTGATGATATGGAGGCAGGATAGCAATGGAGGAATGAAGAGAGAAGAATGATGTGGTCAAAACAAGGAATTAGTAAAGCAATCTTCATAGAACGGTGGGGAAGGCAGGACTGAATTTGTCAAGGATATTGTAGTGCTTGAGAATGCAGAAACTGAGAACTTGGGCAAGAGCTATCTGTAGCTGTTGATGTACAGCAATAGTAAATGGCATGCAGAATAAACTTAAGGTAAAAGGAGAAGAAAAAGATGTAGTTATTGGGAAAACAAATAGAATTGAGGGGAAGGCAGCTGCATAAGTAGTACCAATTTTAAAGACATAATTCCTTGAGGAATTGTCTAGAGGCTCCTGATGCATGCTAACTTTTATAAATGGAGTGGTCATTTCACAGGTGGTAAGAGAACGGGAGGAAATAGAAATGAAGAGACGTAATGGTTCTGATGTAACTTGTCATTCCCCACCTACAGCTTCCACTTTTTGTCTAAAATGCAGGTTACCACATTTCAGTGTTTCCTCTAGATTTCTGTAGAGATTTTCCACCTGAACCAGTGGAGGACAAGCCTTACAAGAAGCCATGCAACTGCAGCAGTGACCCAATCTGAGCTGGTTTTGGTGCCCAGTAACTCCACACAACACATCACCTCTCCTGTCCTGAGTGACCACCATAACAGATGGAGCCCAAAGTCATGGACGAAATGAACTCAATGGACATTTTGTGGACATTTGTGGACATTTTACAGACATTTTACAGGGGTGATCCGTAGCCTAAGGGAGTGATGTCTGTGTATTATATCAAAGGATGGGAAGAGGGGTGATGGTTAATGAGGATGTATTGGATAGTGTGAAACCTGAGCATGACGTAAATGGTATGGAATAAGGGGTGGAGTATGTCCTGGTTTCAGCTGGGAGAGAGTGAATTTTCTTCATTGAAGCTAGCATGAGGCTACGTAATCCATGACAGTCCTTTTTGGTGCCCAGCATGGGGCTTGAAGTGTTCAAGATAACAACAGGTTTGACTGGAATGTGCTAGATCGAATTTATAACTGTTATTGCTGTTTAGCTACTAATTGTCAGGCTCCTGTGCTTGCCATGGGTTTGCTTTCCTTACTGTATATTAGAGTCTAGTGCTCATTAGTGGCTGCTTTTTGCTTTCACTTCTTGCTGTACTGCTGCACTGCTTATCACCTCAAAAGTCTTCCCTGTCTAATAACTTGTCATTCCTCACATACAGCTTCCACTTTTTGGCTGAAATGCAGATTACCACATTTCAATATTTTCGCTAGAGCTTTCTTTAGAGGTTTTCCTACTGTGGAGTCCAAATATCAGAGGGATTTATAGCAAGTAGAGTAAAGATGTCATGATAATGTGTCAAGATTCTTGTGAGGTACCTAGGGCATGAAGACACAGTTTTGATTTTATATTAGTGTTCCGATTTCATTTTACAGAGTGAAACAATAATAAAGAGAAAGGAATGCAGTTGGGAAGTATACTAATATTATGTGCAAAAAGCTTGATATTCTGGGGTGGGGATTTTCTGAAAATTTTAAATGAATTTTGGACCTGAGCAATTGTTTGACAGTGGAAGTGTGCCTAGCCCCAAGAGCTGACTCTCCCAGCTCCGTGGGTGGACAAGGAGAGCTGGAAATTTTCCTACCAGCCTCCTTTTCCTGAGTCTTTCCTCCTCTTCCTATTAAAAATGAAGATGGAGAACAGAAATAGTAATTTCTCATTCCTTCCTCGCACTTAAAAGAGAACAGTCACCCTGATGGGAAACCTTTTTCTAGGCAGAATGCCCTGGAGACTATTTTTAACAACTTGGAATTAGTTAAATTTCTTTTATAGGAAGCCTTTTCCTAGGCAGAATGCCCTGGAGACTATTTTTAACAACTTGGAATTAGTTAAATTTCTTTTATGTGTACTACATATCACGTCTGACTTCCCCACTCCTCAAACATCTCACCCCGACCTGGGTGACCGATTTGTCCCGCATGAACTCAGCTGTAGCGCTGCTTGCATCTGCTGTAGTGGGAGCCAGCAATATGAACGGTTTTGAAAATTGGGCCTCTAGATTTCAGCTGGCTGTGGGAGTGGGACACGGAGAAACAAACAAACAAAATGCTTCAGAGCAGCTTATCCTGATTAAAGGCGTGCTACCACAGAGGCCCTGGTATCCAATTTCATGGAACCTAATCCGGCACACACGTGGTCTTTACACCCTACTGTGGCTGCATGCTGTTTTGCAGCCTTTGAAGGAACAGATTTACCTAAAGGATGTATTTCCTATCTGTCTTCATTTCCACATTATAGACAGCTGCAGCAATGCGGTCTGGAGGCAACAAAATGAAAGGCACTATGTCCAGATCCATTCACAAAGGGAAGAATCAAATTTGCTTGTAGAGCGGACTGAAGACTCTGACACCATATTCTTTGATTGTTCAGACTGAGTGATGAGTTAAATGGATTTTGAGATTTCACAGCACTTGATAAATAAAGTTCAGTATCTTTGACAGAAAGAAAGGTCATAATTTTGGTGTTCTTTGTATCTCAAGCCTTCCAAGGGGAACAGACACTTAGCTGAGTGCTTCTGGATTTTAATAAAATCAGAAGCCATGGTTGCTTCCTACCTTGACAAATTCCTCGTATGGATACTGAAGAAAGAAAACACAATAGTTCATTGCGTTTGAGCTGTGAGCTCTAAGGGAAAAGAATAGGTATGCAGCGCTGTAGGCAGAAAGCATGTAGAAGCATTGAATCTTGCCTTTTGTTCTCCCTGATCTGAATTTGCAGCTGGATGTATTTTTATATAAGCTTCAGAGAAGCTGTATAGTATGAACAATATTTTGAAGGCATATTTAGTACTGTTCCTTCTCTGTGTCTTGACCTAAGGCTTAGTTTTGAAGTCTTCCTAATGCATACCCTTAGAACTGATTTGAATCACTTTTTATCGCCTCATTCAGTTTGTCTGTAAATTAACAGAAGAAAGGCCTAGTACATCTAGCATGACATATTTTGATGAATGTAAAATGTTAGCTGGAAAGCTTCTCATTTCTTCAAAGCGGAGCGCACTGTTCAAAAATACTCTCTAGAAATAGACCTGTTAGAGTCTCTATAGAAACAAATAGGAACTTGGACTGATCCAGAGCACCTTGGGGAATAAAAAGACTTTAGATCACTGAACTGTCATCTCTTAACTGTATATTGCTGTTCCTGATCTCCCTATGAAAAAAGAACAGATAAATCCTCATTAAAAATTAATTATTTTAAAACATCAATTAATTTATTCATACAAGTGAAATACAAGATGGTATGGGAATGGAAAAGCACTTTGACAGTCTTCCGTTCTGTTAAGCAGTTCTTCAAAGGTGTATTTCAGTATGGAAAAGCAGATTATTTAAATTGACTGACCTCCACATTTTTTCTGCATTATATTAAATCCACTCATGAATGCAGTTTTGTTTTACAAGAAATAATGAGGGACATCAATCTAAACAACATATTAGAAGGTGAAGACTGTGGGTGGGCAGTAACCACTAATCATTTCTTGTGCCTAATCACAGAAATGAAAACAGGCTGAAATCCTCAAATGAAAGTAAATGTGAGTGATACTTAAGTAATGGAATAGTTGGGAAAAAACCCTACTGACTTGCCATCAGAACCCTTCCACATCCAGATTAAGCAAAAAATCCTTTCTTCCTGAACTTTTTAATTTTAAATGTTGAATTTATCTCCCATTCTTGATAGGGAAAATATGGATTATAGAATTATTTGCAAACAGCTGGACTAATTGTTAAGCTTATGTGCAAAGGATACTTGAAAGCGTAATAAATATTTCATTTTTTGATGAGTATTTATTCACGGACAAGTCTGTACAATAAACTGTGTATATACCTTGCATAGCTTTTGATTCAGACTCAGGTGAAATTTGAAACAAATATTGCAAATGAAATGAGAGACACAAAAGCTGAATTTTATATCTATTGCAAGCGTACAAGCAAGGAGTAAAAAAACCTGTCTGTGAAGATTAGACCTTTAAATTGTGATTACTTGAGTAAAGAGTCTTTAGAGAAGTACAGACACTTTTTTTTTTGGACAGTGTTCAGTAGCTGAACCAATAAAAATGTATCCCACAATCACCATAAATAATTAGCTTGACAATTCCTGTTTCTGTTTATGCTTGCAGAAAATCCAGGGAGGATAATGTTATTTTCTTGCATTTATTCCTTTGAAAATACATCTTAATGAATACCTGTTGGCCTTTTATTCCTTTGTGAATTGACTCTGACCAGCTCCCTGTGAGTACTCGGCTGAAATTCAAGCTGTGCATGCTGATTGGTCCCATAAATGGAGTCAGGTAGCATTGATTTCTTGCCCCGATCGGAGGTTTTCCATAAGCTACCAGGGCATCAAATCACTCAGAAAGAGGTAGCAGCTAGATTGGGTTAGGAAAGTTTAGAAAATTTTAAACCTCTCCTGGCCACACAAGCCTTGTGTGAAGCATCTTTCCTAGAAAGAAACAAATCAGAGTCAAGATTTATTGGTTGGATGTAGATTTTAGACTAATCTTTGCCTGCCCCTTCCCCCCAAAGGAAAGGAATTGCTGTAGTGGTGTTTGGGCTGCTGCAGGAGCAGCTTCTTCCCCTCTGGGCTCTCCAGCTTCAACAACACCTTAAACTCAGTGAACCTACTCAAAGTCTTCAATGGTACAGGCATGCGAGGTTGGGATAAATGGAGCATGATTTAACTGTCCAAGGCTTTTGGGGGTTCGAAACTGTCCTAAGCAGTGTCCCATATCATACCAGTTGTGTTCTTTCTTATGGGAATGGTTCAACATAGGAACATACAACTTGCTTTCCACAAATATTTGTGTGAAAACACATTGATGTTTGCAGAAAACTAAAAGAAAACAGGACGAGCACAGCTCATGTCAGTTAATTTTAAAGCTGAGCAAATAGGAGCTTTTGCAGTTAGTTTTTCCTCTTCTAGTAGTTAGATATTAGTCCTGAAATAAACAAATTATCTATAAAAAATTTCATTTTAATGAAGATTTCCTTACTAGTGAACAACTATATGCTAATAAATCTATGAATGGAAAATATGGTGTTAAATATGGAGTCATGGTGCAGAAACTAAACAGTATGAGTGAACTTTGAAAGATGGGTAGGTCTAATGGACACATCTCATTTGCTCAAGTCCTTCTGCTTCCTTTTCATTGCATTTGGTGTCTATAAGCTGCAGAGCATGTCTTCACCTGCTATACACCTGGTTTGCCTGCAAGTAAAAAAAAAAACAAATCTGCATCAAAAAAGCTAGTTTTGATCATTTTTTAATTCAGAATACACGGTGTTGCAATGGTAGAGGTATCATTGCACACAAGGCATTAAGTGACAGTTCTATATAAAAATCTAGATAACAATCATTAAAAGGTTTATCTTTTCTGTTTTCTGAGACTTGCCTTTCTTGAAAGACTCAATAGTGACAGGATAACTTGTGAGCATTTAGTCTGTGAAAGACTGAAGGTTGAGCAAAGCAAACTGAAAAGCCTTTTCATCAGAGTATTTAAAACAGTTTGGTTTTATTCAGGTTTGGGGCGTTTCTTTATTTGATCTTCTAACTTTTGTTCCTGGTGAGCACATTGAACAAAGGGCATTAATATTAACAGGACACAGAGGTATTTGGGTACTTCTCAGAAACAGAAAAAAATTATATTTAAGGGATTTTAGGATTAATATATGTAACAGCTGTAATTGAATTTGAGAGCCAAATGACTAATTTTGAGGAAATATGCAAATAGTCCTCCTCACGTTATCAGTCTGATTTAATATTATGGTTCTATTTAGGGTAGTGAAAATATATCTCGATGCACAGCTAAAAATGTATTAGTTTTCATGGTTCAAGCAATTTGGTTTTAAATTCTTTTTATAAGGTTTAAGCTAAAATGCATTTAGGAACATGTTAGCTAAATTGACCTGTGCAGTGGTAATGTTAGTTCACAGCTCCTGTAATTGAAACACGTGGCATAACACGGTTTTAAAGATGGAATATTTCTTGGCTTAGACGTGTCTGGATTGTAAAATCTGATTCAAAGCAATTTCCTTTGGGAGCTTTAGTCTCAGATGGATCAGTTTTAAAACAAACCTCTCGTCCTCCCAAAGAGCATGTGAATTTGACATATCTTTTCATTATGCACAAGTTCGTAAAGTACAGAAACGGGCATGCTGCTCTGATTTATTTATCGATTAATGTGCACGTTGGGGCTAAAATATGCGTTTGAAAATGAGCAGTGAATGACTGAAGTGAACGTAGAGCTGGAGGCACAGGAACATGTCTGAGCCTCTGATGTGATCATGCAAGAATTACAGCTAGCTGACTGAAAAAGTAGTTCTTCGCGCACAACGCTTGTGAAGGAAAGCTTGAAAATGGATGTGATGATAACCAGCATTTTCTTAGCTCCCGGAGCCTGCAGAGAGTCTGAAACAACAGCTCCCAGCAAAGCAGTACACTTGCCAAGCGTAAGCCATTTTCAAAGCTCGCTTTTGACGCGTAGGTCAGCAGAAGAGGGGAAGGAGGAGGCCAGCAATCACCGTCACTCTGCTGCTGCTTCGCGCCCGGGGAAGCCGGCCCGGCC
>NW_010511757.1:0-529 GCF_000687285.1 Phaethon lepturus
GTCCCTTTGGTTAAATTAATTGAATTTCAATTAAAACCAAAATACAGAATTAAAGAACGGGGGTGGATAAAGCGAGCGGAGCGAGGGGGGTACACAATGACGTCGTTTATTTAAACATTTACTCCGAGAAATATAAAAAAAACCCAACCCCGTGAAGACAATTAACAGCACTAACCCAGGACCCTCGCGGCTGAAGGACGAGAAGTTTAATCAGGCTAAAAATATTTTCCTGAAGCGAAACGATGGGGTTTTTTTCCCGGGGGTGGGGGGGGAAATGGGGTTTTTGGTGATTTTCCACCCCGTTTTAGCGATAAAAAAAGCGGAATATCCGACTTTTCCGCCCAGCTGCTCTCCCTGTCCTGGATCTTTTTTTTCTCTAACACCCCCCAAAATAACCCCCAACCCTACAGCAAATGGAAAAAAAAAGAAAAAAAACCCCAAACACCTTTTTTTTTTTTTTTTTTTCCTCTTTTTTAACTGCAATCTTTCCCCGACCGGCCGCGAAACGGCGGAAAAGCCGGCCCCCCGG
>NW_010511757.1:616-913 GCF_000687285.1 Phaethon lepturus
CCGAGCCCCCAGCGCGCGCCGGGGGGGAGAGCAGAAAGGCCTTAATTAAAAAAAAAAAAAACCCCAAAAAACCAACCCAAACCAAATGCAACTCAACCCCATCCATTAATAATTCAAAATAAAGCCTAAAAATCGGAAAAAAAAAAGGTTAAAATAAAATAAAATCACCCTTGGGTCGCGCGGAGGCAGAGCCGGGCTCTGCTCGAAAAGGCACCTCGTTTCTCCAGCACAGTGCACAGCGTCGTAGGAGGGACTTTGGGCTGATACCAGGCGCAAATAATTAATAATAATTAAAAT
>NW_010511758.1:0-279 GCF_000687285.1 Phaethon lepturus
GATTTTAAAATATATGTATCTATATTAAATATATGTATATTTATAGATACTTTTAATACATGTATATTTTTAATATGTGTCTATTTTTCTATAGGTATTACATAGATGTATTAGGTACATAAATGGCATAGCGTTTATAGCGTGCCAACTTATACAAGGTAATTATAAAGTCCACGTTGTATGAAATTATGTTGTAACAGATTACACATTCCAACACCTTATGTAAAAGCATATATACGCTATTTCTAACGCTTAGGTATGGAATATCCAGGAGTTGGA
>NW_010511758.1:607-1201 GCF_000687285.1 Phaethon lepturus
AGCTCTCAGGTAATTAACCTGCCCCCCCGCCTCCAGCAGCACAGCCGTTGCAACCGTTTGTTGTTACAATGGCATGTTTGTTCCTTTGACCAAACCTGCCACCTCCCAGCAGCTCGGGAAACCCTGGCGCTGAGTTTGGATGTACGATCTTTAATTTTTAGTTCCACGACGCCTACGTTTTGCAACCAACGTGATTTCTTCAAGATACTGTTCAGTTTACAGCGACTCGGGGAAGGTCACCTGCAAGTCGGTAAAACAGCTATTACTTCAAGCAAGGGCGGCATCGGGCTTGCAGAGACACAAATGGCTCTTTCTTTTCTCCTTCCATGTCCCATGTTTACAACCTTCAATGTCCCATGTTTACAACCTTCACTAGAAGAGCCAGGGATGCGCCACGGGCTCATGCACAGACACGCACAGCACCTTACGTGGTTTTAAGAAGGTATTTGCAAAACCCGCCATCGCAACAGGAAGCCTCAACACCCCGCTGTCGTGGCCGGTTTCGCTGGGGAGAGGTAGAGATTGGCTTCAGCACCTCTTGATCCGATTTAACTTCAGCCTGAAATCAGATGGGCAGCAGTCATCTTGGGCCCG
>NW_010511758.1:1378-1679 GCF_000687285.1 Phaethon lepturus
CTAAAGGGGGAAGCCGTGTGGGAGGAGGGTAAACAGAAAGCCCCAGACGCGGTCCTGTTGAAACACGAAGGATTTATTGAGACATCTCTGTGCGGGGTGTTGGGTTTTTTTTCTTCACAAGCAATTTCTCTTCACAGTTTTAGAACTCACGCGTGAGAAAAGGAGGGACGTGGAAGGGTGTAGGGTTTCAAGTGCAGGACATAACATACAGACAAGTGCAAAGTACAGTGTGCAAAACAATAGATACCCCGCTGGTCCTTCGTACATCCCAGCGGGAGACGAGACTCGGGGATTATTCATC
>NW_010511759.1:0-4693 GCF_000687285.1 Phaethon lepturus
TCCCGGTAGTTTTTGTTTTTCCACAGGCTACGCTGCTCTTGGTGTTTTTTCGGAGGAGCGACATTGCTCCTCCTGTCAACAGTTTGCCTTGCGCGAGGGCTGGGGAGAGGCACTTGGTTCGGTTCCTGGGTACGATCCAGAGCACCCCAGAACAGTCCTCCAGCAGGGCTTTGGAACCCCTTACTAACACTGTCACCATATTTAGAAAGATCTATGGGCTGCAGAAACATAAGAACGTCTTCTTATAAGGTTGGAAAACACAAAAGACCGTCAAAGTCCAAAATGTCCTTGTCTGAACTCGCAAGATCCCTGTTTTGTGTAACCAGCCAAGAGACTTCTGGATCACAGAAGTGGAAGCTGTTCCTCGTCCGCAGCCTGCTCGGCCCGTGCCTGCCTGCGCGCGGGGTGCGTGCACCCGTGTTCCCCGCGGACCCAGGCAGGCGATGGGAGTGACGCAGGCTGATGGGGAATTTGCTGCACCAGAGGCTCCTGGAGGGCTCTCGCTGCGTTCGGCAAGGGACCTTCCCGCGGCAGCGCCCATCCCACCTGCAGGTCGCACCGGCGAGCTAACGGTACCCGTGCCTTTGCCGGGGTGAGACGTCTGGCTTCTCTCTGGGTGGCTGCTTGGATGCTCCGGGCAGAGGGGCCAGGCACCAGTGCAAAATTTGGGTTTCCTCCTTCTCCCTGCGCTGCTCTTTACTTGCAATCACAGCAACTTTTCTTCTTCCCCTTCAGATCTGCTCGCAGCGAGCCAAGGGGAAAGAAATGACTTGTTGGAGTATTTTGTGTTTATCAGCTGGTTGCCAAGAGTAAGGTTTAGTACAGCGGAGCTTGCCTTTTGCAGCAGCAAATAAATGGAAGCAACGTGCTTGCTTGTACTCCGTTTCAACCCTAAGCATGCTCCCAAGTGTATTTTTCCTTCTTTTTTCTGGTAGTGCCAGAAGCCCAGTTAGTATTAGGGCACGCAAAATCGTGGAAGAGTACCAAATATATGCCAAAGAAACACATGTGTTTTAAACTGAGTTCCTAATTGCATATGGTAAGCAAAAAGGATCAGCATGAGTGCAGGGTAATATAGCCTTCATTAGAACAGGGTTTACATATGTTAGCTACATGGAAATTATGTTTATAAGCCATTTAAAGCTTAATCTGTTGTTTTGGTTTTTTTTTTTTTTTTTTTTTGGGTGGAAGAGACCGTGGTAGGATGTGTTATCTCACAGGTGAAAAAGATACGAGTTCGCTGTGGTGTACTCCAATGTCAGTCGCTCCTGCATATGCTCTTAACCTGTGATAAAATCACCTTCAAGGTAATTTGTGTTCATCTGTGAGATACTTCAGGGTAACGGTGTTGAAATACCTTAAAATAGTTCCCATATTGCAGCTGCCTATTTACGAGGTCGTACCGTGAACAAAAAGTAAGTTTTATACTAGGAATGCACAAGTCTTCTATCTAATCCCTACGCATGGTGTTTCTTCAATAATGGTTTTGGGGAGAAAATGTATAGTGGCTTTTCAAGTGCATTCTGGGAAATCTTTTCAGGTCAAAAAGGTAGATGAAAGGGGTTTTCTTTGAGGAAACGCAGCTTATTTGAGGCTTTATTGGTGGCATAGGATATAAGAGCAAATACAGCACAAAAAGAAGTAGCATGTTTTGAAGTGTTAAAAAGTTTGAATAAAATACAGGAAAGGGAAGACAGTGAAGGGATTAAGAGAAGACTGTTACCTCCTATGAATTACTTCGAATTATAAGGAAAAAAAAAGGGGAGGAAAACCAGAAGGAAAAGTAAGCACAGTCTTGTGGTTTGAAAGTTAATTTAAACTACATTGTTTTACTTCTGCACAGTCCAGGTATTGTTTTCTTCATTTGTTTTGTTTGGGAGGATAGGTTTATGTGGTACAACTGATTTTATTGCTTTAGAGGTGCGCAACTCTGTCACAATAAATGGTGTTTGATGGACTAAAGAAATAATGGGCAGCAATAAAACTGTCTTTCCTGTCGTAGCCTGTTAAAAGATAGGCAAGAAGACCGTTTAGTTTAATTTATGGGAGGTGATTAAATAGCTGTAAAACACTGACGCAGGTTTCTCTTTGTTTATACCACATATTTAATACTGAAATAATTTTTAAAATCAGAGCTGAAGATGTTATGGTGATCTTTTCTCTCAGCAATCCTAACGAGGAAAAATGGGCTGCTTACAGAAGAAATGGACCAGTGTTGACAGATTCAGGGTAGGCCCCCAAACAAGGGTGTAAAAAATAAGAAAATAATTTGTTAATCAGAAGTCATACCCGGTGAATACTCTACACCTTTTACAGAGCTACCAAACCACAGAGGGATTTATTAAATTCCGTTTCTTAGCTGATGGGCAACCATGACAGATCCGCCTTGACTGTTGCTACGACCATCTCTAGGGGGAAGTTTCATTTTGATTCTCGGCAGTCCAATGACAGCAAGTCCTTGCTTAGATCTGGGCAACTGCATTATTTTTCAGATAAAAAGAAATAATACTAGGTTTTGCAATATCTTTTCCCCTCCTCCAGTGTTCCCTCCCTGTATTCAGCTGAAAGCAAAAGTATCGTATCTCCTTTGAGAAAGACTGAACGGCATCACACTCATCGGCTCGTTTTAGAAGTATCATTTATTAAAGCAATAAACAGCTGACGGGTCCTGGTCCCCCCACCCCCAAGCCTTTGGTGGAGAGTTGGGGAGTCAAAGGCACGCTTTAGCCTGGCAAGACTCGAGATGGAAGACGAGAGCCCCTCGGCCGTGACGTGCGTGAGTGATGGGGACCACCGTGCGCTTGGTTGCTCCCTCCAGTGTCCCCAGCCGGAAATCCTGCAGGGAGCTGCTTGTGGTAGACGGAATGCACCATTTTAGGGAGATTTCGTGTTTTCTTGTGTAAGACATCAGATTTGACTGCTGGAGCAGCAGAGGAATAACGCATAATGACAGGCTTTGCACTTTGATATTAGTTTCTGATTGTGCTTTTTTTTTTTTTTAATTGTATATTCCTACCCTACTAAAAATACGTCTCCTAAACGACTCAATTTTTATATTTGAAGCTCTCATCTTCTCTGTTCTAGGTCATTGTCTTTCATCTGAATATGACGAACATTTATTATAGCAAGGTGCCTGAAGCAAACTCGAAAATGCAGCGTCCTGCCAAACTTTCCCCATTACGAGCTGGATGAGATGGAAGGTACACTGTTCAGCTTGGGTTTTCTGGCAGCACCTGGCCTCTGCTCAGAAGCTACCGCTCTGTCCTCATGTCTACTGGGTCAGCAGACAGGGAGATCCAGCTCTAAAAATAGCATGCTGTAGCTAAGGTGGGGGAGTTCCAGGAGTGAATGATTGCTGGGAGAAGAAATAGGTTACTTTTCTCCTATTTCCAGGATATGGTCTGGAGGGCAGGTGGAATGCGCCCAGCGATGCACCTTGGCAAGTGGCTTTCACTAAAAAAACAAAATCTAGGAGCTGAGATCCATAGTAATGGTCATGCAGCAAGCCCTGCTACCTCCTCAGATCTCTGTGCACCTCAGAAAGGGGCTCTGCTCAAAATCCACGGCACGTGGGGAGTCTGGACTCTACGTCCCCAATAGCAGCCGTCCTCCTGCAACACTAGCCTACTGGAAACCTGCGCTGACCCTTTGACTCTCGGTAGGGTGTCCCATCGTCATGTACCGGGAGCCACAGGAGTTGGTCCAAATCGGCAGCATCCCCCTGCACAAAGACGTTTTCCCATGGAAAGCTCCTTGTTGGGTGGACACCCATCTTCACACGCTGCTTCTGGAGACCCTTCACAGAATCAGAATCATTAAGGTTGGAAAAGACCTTTAAGATCATCAAGTCCAACCACCAACCCAACACCACCGTGCCCAGTAAACCATGTCCCGAAGTGCCACGTCCACACGTTTTTTGAACACTTCCAGTGATGGAACTGTTCTTCAGTTCTGCAGCTGGGCTTCGTGCTTGTGGCCGTGTTGTGGAAAGCTGAGGCGGCTGGAGCTTATGGCGGGTTATGGGTTTGCTTCTGCAAAACACAAAAAGGATTACATCTAGAGAGGGGTTAAAAAGAGCTGGGTACATGTTTTAGCTACAGAATTGCCAGAAACGGTGTTGGTCAATTTTGTGGCATTGCCTTGTGCCTCTCAGAAGCTCAAGTGCTCAAGCGTTGTAACTTGCCACCCTTCTGTACATTTTTATGGACAGCTGATGGGGAAGAGCCATTAGCGTTACCTCCTGGTGTAGCACAGATTTGTATGTGAGCGCAGGGATTTTAACATTCAGAAATAAGAAACACTTGCATTAAAAACAAAGTAAATCAGATCTCGAAGAGTAAAATGTTGATGGTTTCCAACTTTATAATACCGACAATAAAGCTAAGCTTAAATTAGAGGTGCTGGTCTAGAAACGTGAGATTTCAAGAAGACGTTGCACAAAACTGCTCCAAGCGTGCGCCCCTTAAATGACGCTGATGCTAATTTGAATTCTAACACTGCCAGACAGCTTCAGGGACTTGGTTACTACGGGTTGTGCTGGTATTAGAAAAAAGATACGATCGTCACCCAGCCATGGAGTTCCAAGTAGATGAACAAAATGAAAGATAAATCTTTTATTTTACGTTTGGTATTGGTTTGAACCACAGGCAAAAACGATCAAGTGCGTTATTAATAGGGGTAAAAAAAAAAAGAC
>NW_010511760.1:0-270 GCF_000687285.1 Phaethon lepturus
TACCGAGCCGCGGAAGAACGGTGCCAAAACTATTTACAAAATAGTTAAAGCATGATTCAAAGCGAGAATGCTGGATTAAAACCCAATGAAAACCAAGGTCAGCTGATCAGCTGCAGCCTTTGTCTCCCCAAACACCAAGTCGGGGAGTTATTTCATTAGCTTTCACATTCGAGTCGCCCGCTTTGTTGGGTTTGTTGGCAAGGAGATTTGGAGTTTGCATGCATCAGCCGAATGCATGCCAAGACCCAGACCGGCCCTTGCAAACAAAGC
>NW_010511761.1:0-3199 GCF_000687285.1 Phaethon lepturus
TCGACTGCTTGTCTTCCCTCCGTCGCGACACCAGGCTCCCTAGGGACAGCCTGGGGAGCTGGCTGTGCTGGGGAAGTGGGTCCCCCTCCCTGCTGGACCAACCCCACTTGCTGCAGGGGCAAAAGGGAAAGGGGTGGCCTTGTCCGCCGGGCGGTCAGCTCATCACCCAGCCCACGCTCTGGGATTTTACCATGTGGTCAGGTCTGGACGCCCTCGTCTGATCCAAGGCAAGTGGTATTTCACTACCTGCAGTGCTCAGAGCCTCCTCTCAGGATGAGTCCCCACGCAGACCTGGTGAGCCACCTGCGGGCAGCCTGGCTCTCGGGGAAGACGCGGCCCATGGAGTACCGCGTGGCCCAGCTGGAGGCCCTGGGTCGTTTCTTGGACGAGAACAAGCAAGACATCCTGAAGGCCACCGCTTTGGACATGCGCAAGGTGAGCCCACCATGGCCAGGACAGCTGGTGGCATGTGGGGAGCACTTCCCTGTCCATCACTTGACTTTTTTCCACCCTCTTTCCTTGACTTATGAAAGTGTCCGTATCTCGATCTGAGTTTTCTTGCTTTTCTGAGTCTCTTTACCATCCCGCTGCAGGGTAGTGGCAAATGGCTCGGTGGGTGCTTGGTTGCTGGCCAGGGTCAGCCCACTGCACCAGAGCAGCGGTGGCCTTTGTTTTTTTTTTTCCTGTATCTTCAGCTTAGCCTTTAGGGATGCCCCTGAAGGGGGGGAACCATACAGCAGCTCCCTCCAGCTGCACAGGAATGGGATGAATTAGCTGTGGGGAAGCCTTCGCTGAGAGCAATTGGGTGCCCTTGTGCCCATCTCCACCTCTGGAGCCGTGTCTGGTGTAGCTGAAGCTCTTGAGATACCAAATCCATGTCTTCAACAGCAACCTTCTACTGTGTCCCAGGAACCTGCTGGCATGGAGTGGCATGGGGCTAGGCAGCGTGCTGTGATGCGGATGGCACGCTGGAGGGGTGGCTGTGCCACCCATCCTTACCACTGCAGGGCCACAGCGTGTCCCTGGGGGTGTCTGCCCCAGCAGAGATGGTCACATCCTGCTGTGGCTACCAGGAGACCCCATGCTGACCTCTGTGAGGACAGCCATCATGGGGCGGCCATGGGGCTATGCCTGCAATGGTGGCCATGATGACCTCCTGTGTGTCCCCAGCCGCCCTTTGAAGTGGAGCTCTCCGAGATCTTCATTTGCAGGAGCGAGCTCAACCACACGCTCAACCACCTGGGCACCTGGATGAAGGATGAGCACGTGGAGAAGAACTGGGTACAGGGCGGTGGCTGGCTGGGGATGCCCAGGATGGGAGGCAGGCGTCCCTCATGCCATCCTGCCCTCTGCAGGTGACGCAGCTGGACTCAGCCTTCATCCGCAAGGACCCATACGGGGTGGTGCTCATCATCGGGCCCTGGAACTACCCCATTAACCTCCTCCTGGTGCCCCTCATTGGGGCCATCGCTGCCGGTGAGGCTGGGCTGTGTCCCTGCCATGCTGGGGGTACCAGAACCTCACTGGGGCATGTCCTGTGTCCTCCCTGGGGCGGGCATGGCAGTGGGGCTGCACTGGGGGCAGGTCTTCTGCTCCCCAGGAGTGAGATCCTTATCAGGAAGGAGCTCTCATCCTGCAGGTAACTGCGTTGTCATGAAACCCTCTGAAATCAGCAGAAACGTGGAGAGGTTAGTGGCCGAGATGCTGCCCAGGTACTTGGACAAGGTAGGAGAGTCCTCTGCTGTGGCCACCTCTCTCCACAGGCACCTGCCCCTCCGTGTCCCAAACGTGCTTGGCCAAGCCATGTCCTGCCGTGTGCTTGCACTGCTCCTGCCTGGCTCTGGTGCCACACTCCCCACCTCCCCTCTGTGCCGCAGGACTGCTTTGCCGTGGTGACCGCCGGTGTGGAGGAGACCACCAGACTGCTGGAGAACAAGTTCGACTACATCTTCTTCACCGGTACATACCACAGGGACACTCCAGTCCCATCCCTCTCTTCAAGGCAGGGAGACAGGCGTGGGGCTGCCCCAGCAATCCCAGTGTGGCTCTGTTGGGAGGTCTTGACTGTGCCAGGCTCATGCTGCTCCCCCCTGCCCACAGGCAGCCCCTCTGTGGGGAAGATCGTGATGGCAGCTGCTGCCAAGCACCTGACGCCCGTGACGCTGGAGCTGGGGGGCAAGAACCCCTGCTACGTGTCCGACACCTGCGATGTGCAGAACGTGGCCCGGCGGGTGGCCTGGGGCCGCTTCTTCAACGCGGGGCAGACCTGCGTGGCACCCGACTACGTGCTGTGCAGTGCTGAGATGCAGGAGAAGCTGCTGCCCGCCCTGCGCGAGGCCATCGCCGAGTTTTACGGCTCCAACCCCCAGGAATCCCCTGACTTCGCCCGCATTGTGGGGGACAAGCAGTTCCAGCGGGTGCAAGCGCTGCTGCGCAGCGGGCGTGTGGTCATCGGAGGACAGATGGATGCACAGGCCCGTTACATCGGTGAGGGCACAGGGTGTACTGCTGGTGGGGGGGTAGAAGCGCAAGGTGGGGGTCGCACTGGGTGCTGGTCTGCGACACCCAGCCAGGCAGCCCAGGCTCGGCTCTCCCCCTACAGCCCCCACGGTGCTGGTGGACGTGCAGCAGGACGACCCCATCATGCAGGAAGAGATCTTTGGGCCCATCCTGCCCATCCTCACGGTGGCCAGCGTGGATGATGCCATTGCCTTCATCAATGCCCAGGAGCGACCACTGGCCCTCTATGTCTTCTCCTCCTGCAAGAAGGTGTGGAGCTGGGCTGGAAGCAGCATCCCCCTCAACCTGGGTCACATCCTGCTACGTAGGTCTGGGTAGCCACAGGCATCCTCCCTCCCTGGTCGTGGGAGTACAAGAGCCCATGTCCTGTGTACCCCAGGCAGCAGGGAGGAGGTGGACAGTGGGTGCCCAGTGGGTGCTCAGCAGCTCCCTGCCCTCACCCCCCAGGTGGTGAACCGGGTGCTAGAGCGGACAAGCAGCGGTGGCTTCTGCGCCAACGACACCATCATGCACATGACGCTCACCTCACTGCCCTTTGGCGGCATTGGTACATCTGTCTCCAGTAACAGGGTGCTGTGGGACCCCCCTACCTGCTGCACCCAGCAGTGGCAAGGCCAGAGCCCTGCCTGCTCCCAGAGGAATCCTGCCCAGAGTCCTTCCAGCTCTGCCATCACCCACC
>NW_010511761.1:3327-3673 GCF_000687285.1 Phaethon lepturus
CGCCCGCGCCCAGGGGCTGTGCCGGGGGCCAGAGCTCGGTGCCAACGCTGACCCCCGACCCGAGGCTGAGCCCCTGCTCTGTTGCCCGCTGCTTCTGTCCCCAGTGTCCCAGTTCCTGTCCTGAGTTCCCCCGGGCCGTGGCGGGAACCGAGACCGGTGCCAGGCTCTGAAGCACGGTGTTCCGCAGGGCAGAGCGGCCTGGGCCGCTACCACGGCCCTGCTTCTGTCCCCAGTGTCCCAGTTCCTGTCCTGAGTTCCCCCGGGCCGTGGCGGGAACCGAGACCGGTGCCAGGCTCTGAAGCACGGTGTTCCGCAGGGCAGAGCGGCCTGGGCCGCTACCACGGCC
>NW_010511762.1:0-1284 GCF_000687285.1 Phaethon lepturus
CTGCCCCAGGCTTTCCCCGCGGCGCCCGCCCAGGGCTGAGGGGCTCAGCTGTGTGCCCTGTGCTGGGGCCGCCGGAGCTGGCTGGGACCAGCCGTGTCCGGTACAGGGACACACACAGGGGCTGCCACTGCTGCTAGATCTATGCCATGAGGCCTGCACCCAATGCTGTGTGTTGAACCTGTAGCTCTGGGTTACGTACCGAGTGCCGCTGCTGCCTGAACATGCCAACAGGAAAGCGGCAGCAACGTCCATCTGCCTGGGACGGAGACCTTCAGGTTTTTGGGTGCACTGGGCTGTGTTCCAGTGGCTGGGCAAGAGGATCCCCCAGGCCCTAATGAGGATGGAGGTGATGGTTGATTATAACTTCCCTTAACACATAACAATATATGACATTTCTACAGAAGAGTATCTGCTGTAATAATGTTTAGGACAAAGGAAATCTTATCTTCATTCAATGGATGATCTGCACTTACACTTTGTGCCTAATATGTAATAATAACAATATGTGTGTGTAATACATGTAATATGTATAACTTCACTTTATTTCAACAGATGTTAATTAATTAGACATTATAAGAATGAGAAAAAATATAAGGGATAATAAAAAAGGAACTAAGAGAATAAGAACAAAACTCTCAGAATATTACTTATTTCTGGTATGCCAATATTTAGTTACCTGTCCTTACAAATCCATGGACTGTTTTTCATGACAGTTACAAGCTTGAAAACATTTTCCTGTTTTCAGTCTTGTAAACATTGATGCAATGCAACAATACTGTAAGGAGCGAGTAAACATCTTGTGAGTTATAAAGCTGTTCTACTCCTGCTCCCCAAGGTACTCCTTCAGCAGGCAGCAAACAATCCATGGACTACCTCAACATTGTTTTGTTCAATACACAGTTGATTTTATACAGGGATTCTGTATAAAATATGTATCCATATGCCATGTATTGTGAAATACTCCAATATAATTTACAATTCAAGTCACAGGTCCAAGATTTCTTACAAAAGATCATTATACTGTTCTGTTCAGTCCAAGTAATATTTTCATTCCAAATAAAACCATCATCTGAACAGAATATTATCCATGAAACAGAAAGTTTTCCAGTAGAAAATTAAATGAAATGTAATCTAATCTGATACAGGCTTTCTATTTTACATGAATGAAAGAAAATACTATAGCACATATAGCAGAACTGGTATGTGTCATTATTGCTAATGGGATATAAACAGACCTAAACCACTACTCATGTATGCCACCATCTCTGCTGTTTCCATTCCTGC
>NW_010511762.1:1315-22908 GCF_000687285.1 Phaethon lepturus
AGCTGAGCAGAACCTAGTTCACCAGGAGACTGGAGAAGACTTCCAGCAGTGGAAAAGAGGATTAGAAACCAGAATATCATCACTGTTCTTTAAGAAGAAGTAGTAAAATATCATGTATTTTACCTTGACAATAACAGGAGATATTCTAAATAAAATCTAGATAATGTGTGACACTGGGAACAGAAATAGCTTTTTTTTTGCTTTCTCCACAACGAAAATTAATCTTAGAGAAGGGGATTTGGTTTATCTTAGCAACCTTTATATATTTTCATAGTATTTTTATTTTCTTAGGAGATCTGACTTGAGAAGAATGTGTTTGTGTCTTACATTGTTGCTTGTTTGAGACCATAAGAAAAAGAGTAAGTATTCCATTTCTTTTATAATTCTCCACTGTTATTCAAACTTAATGCCTTAGAAATGGCAAAAAGTAGTAATTTTTTAATATGAAAACATTAAAAATTGAAACATTTAAAATGAAATTTTGCTCTTGAATACAATCATTCATATCCAGAACAAGTTCACTGACTAAACACAATTGTGTACTTCAAATTTCTGTCATTAAGAGAAGATTTTAATTTTTTAGATATGACACTATTTCTTTAAACTGCAAATTCCTAACAGAATTTGTTTAAGTTCAATATTTAAAGATAAAAATAACTAAAGATAGTTGTTTGAAACAAGAAGATGTTTCAGTAAATAAAGTAAAAATATTTTAGAACATTAAAAGCAAATTGCATAAAGTTAAATTGTAGATTTGACTGTATAGCTCTGTGCTCAGGTAAAACTTCTTAAATGCTCAGGGTAAATATCTGGCTCAGCAGTAATCAAATTTGTAGAGAACTATTAGTAAAGGATAAAATCACTGTCTTTAGTCCACCATGTATTTAATCATTATTCATATCCAATAATGTAAATATTCATGAGAGATACAGTTCTTCAGCTTTTGCTATGATTGGACAAATAAAGCATTGTGTTGGTTCATATAGAGTAAAGTTAGCCAGCACTTTGTATAGTTATATTATGAGGAGACATTTAAAAATGTGATAACGCTGCTTTTTTTCACCTTTTCATAAGAACATAATATTTTTTTCATTTTTTCAAAATCTGAAATATAAGATTATAGTAAAGATGTTTTAAATGATCATGTCAGACTTGAAGTTTTTAGAATAAATCCAGAAACAAACCATTTTAAAAGACTGTCATCTTCCAGACTGAAACTTTTGAGATATATAGAGTAGTAAGTGTGAAATTCTCTAGCTCTCCATGTTATTCACCTATTATATTTCATTCCTAATTTCAGTCACAATATGATATCTGCTCCTTAAGAATTAGATTCAATCAATTTTTAGAATTTTCCATGCCAGTGATGGAAATGACAAACCAAATTTTTATTCTTCCTTTCTTTTATTCTTTCTTAGAAGAGACTTTAATCAATTGATATGAAAAAATACACCTATAGTCTGTGCATGCAATTCATAATTGTATAACATGATTTTCTTCGGAAAAAAAAGTACTTACAGTTGTTAATTCTCAACAGATTTGTCAGGTGTAAAGGAGATTTATTCAGATGAGTATACAAAAGAAAGTATTTGGCCATCCAGTAAACAGAACCGTGACATATCTCTCAAGTCTTGTATCAGTTAAGATTGCAAATGGGTGAAAGGGCATGCTTTTAATCAGAAATCCCATTCTTTTGAAACATGAAATATACTGGTTGGATTACTGGAACACAGTTTTTAACATATGTCACAGGAAAGGGCAATAAATTCTCCATCCTCCTCACTCTCATCCTGTAAGGAAGAAGAATATAATCTAGAAGACGACTATTGTCTAGAACAGTATGAAGTAATTTTGATCCCCTTAGGCTGTTGTGCAGACCTACTGACATGTGACTGATGCACTCACTCCTGCCTAGAGTGCTGCAGGGGAGCAGGTGGTGATGCACTGTTCTGCACCGGGAGCAGGGGGTGAGAGAGAGATGGTGCAGGGCTCTTTCTGCTTCTCCATAAGAAAGGCCTGAAAACAAATGGTTTAATAAAATAGCTGTTTTAATAAAAAGGAATTGTCGTGGTTTAGCCCCAGCCAGCAACCAAGCGCCACGCAGCCGCTCGCTCACTCCCCCACGGTGGGACGGGGGAGAGAAGCGGAAGAGTAAAAGTGAGGAAACTCATGGTTTGAGATAAAGACAGTTTAATAAGTAAAGCAAAAGCCGCGCACGCAAGCAAAGCAAAACAAGGAATTTGTTCACCACTCCCCATGGGCAGGCAGGTGTTCAGCCATCTCCAGGGAAGTAGGGCTCCGTCACGCGTAATGGTTTCTTGGGAAGACAGACGCCATAACTCCGAACGTCCCTCCACCCCTTCCTTCTTCTTCGTCCCAGCTTTATATACCAAGCATGACGTTATATGGTATGGAATATCTCTTTGGCCAGCCTGGGTCAGCTGTCCCGGCTGTGTCCCCTCCCAGCTCCCCGCGCACCCCCAGCCTGCTCGCTCCAGGCCAGCACGAGAAGCTGGACTGTCCTTGACTACTCAGCAACAACTCAAAACATCAGCACATTATCAACATTTTCTCATCCCAAATCCAAAACACAGCCTCACGCTAGCTTCTGTGAAGAAAATTAACTCTACCCTGGCTGAAACCAGGACAGGAATAAAAAGAGCAATGTACATAGTGAGTAAATTTTATATCCCTTCAGGTGTTGGGAACCCATCGGACAAACCTCTGATGGATTTTCCCACAGAGCACTATGCAGATCCCATCCATGGAGAAGTTCCTTTCTACCTCACAGTTCCAGTTATTACAGTTGCCTCCTCTACTGCATGCACAGCATGGTCCTGATTTGGTTGCTTCTTCTCCTGCATGCTTGATTTTTACAGAACATATAAGCCATGCATATGGACTTGTCAGATTTGAGCCTCATTTTAAATCAGGGTTGATTTTTGGCAAACTTTTAGAAAACAAAAATGTTGAGATTGGGGTAGTTTCATGAAATTCCTCATTTCTAATGTTGTATCTTTTTAAAAACAACTTTGTTTCTAGGCAAACTACCAAAGTCCTGACCAAGATTTTCTGGTATAAGTACCTCTTGGGCAGCGTTCCTTTTAAGTGAATACAAGTGACTCAATGTTTTCTAAACCTTCAAGATTTCTCATGTGCACACTGCTAAACTTTGAAGCTCAAATTTCTGTGTGCGCCACAGAAAGTTTTATAGATACTGTTTAAGTAACCAAAAGTGCGTATTTAGATGGAAAATTGGACATAAGAAAAGTATTTTTTGTCATTTATTGCAATCAGTATTGAAAAATAATTAAAATATAATCATTTAGTGTTATGAGGAGAAATAATGTTTAATCACATTCATAGAATACAAATGTTTAATTACTTGCCGAATCCCAGGTATCAAAGGCTCTCTGTCTCATTTTACTCTCTTATTATACATAAAGACAGATCTGATTATCCAAAATAAGCAATTAAAAAAGCATATAATGGCAGGGAATGTTGTTTCTGTCCTGAAGAATACAATTTTTTTTTATTTTATTTTAGACTTGCAATTAATTTCACAGTGCAGGTGTTAATAAGTTCTGTAAAACTGCAGTTTTAATATAAAAGAGCAGTGGGCATACTGTAAAAACACGTTCGTGAAAGTTGAGAGAACGAGAAATTGTTGCAATAGTTTTTTAAATTAGGAGTTCTGTGTAGTCTTTTCTGGGCACAGACTGAGAGGTCAGGTTTTATACTGTGTCAGACTTTGAGCAGAACGTATTGTTTGTAACACTTATTTCACTCTTTGCTTTTTGGTGTCAAGATTCTAAGATACCCCAATGGAAATCATTTTATCAAATATTTATAATATATATTAATTATATTATATTTATAATACATATTACTTAGGACTTTCAGACACAGTTTTGCCAAGATTTTTAGATTCTACCAATATACAAATAAATAAGAGTCTTGTAACTTTTTGATTTTCAGGAATCCCCTGGAGTAAAAGCGAAGCCAAGACACATATCTCTGGTAAACAACATCAGTATAAATACACGTGTATAAATACATTTTTAAAAAAGCATTTACAACATCCATAAAAGTCATAGTAAATAGCTTGGAAAAGATATGTGCCATACCATGGAAATTTGAATTTTGCAACAATGGCTATAATTTTAAAAATTTCCCCTTTTGTTCCATCTTCAAGCTCTTTTCAAGTTGCTTATTCTTTCTAAGTTTTCACTATCTTTCTTACCAATTACTTCATTGATACCAAAAGCCACCTTTCTCAAGTTTTCTTAGATGTCATGTAACCCATACCACTCTAGGTTTGAGTAGAATATCTACCTTTCTATCTTTTTAAGCAGGTAGACCTGTGGGGTTGAACTGTATCTATCTCATGTTCTTTGTCCGTGTCTTTGGATGCAAAATGGAGGTTCTATTATAAAAAATTATTTCCTCCTACAGCTGTAATTAATTACTTTTCTGGATCTTGTAAAAGTTATTGATGGCTTTATTTCTGAAAATACGTTTATGTCCTTTACGACATGATTTGCTACTTACTTTGCTTCTGCTGGTTGTACAAATTTGGAGGCAGTGAACAAATACCTAGCATGCAATTTCCATTGCAACCATTTTTTTTCCACTTTGTTAAATTAAAAAATCATTAATAATGCAATTGTGTAAAATGGAACACCTAAAGAAATCTGTCTGGAAGTTTCTTCTTTCTATGTTCTCTGTTAATCTTGTTTGTGCAGAAAAATGTGAGCTATGCCTACAACACTGCAATTGCTTAACCATGAGCAGAATTTATTCCGATAATACAAAAATGAAAGCTCCCTTTTGAGAGTCAGAAACAATCAGAAGTTAGTTTCCTTTACCTTCCCTGTTCTCTGTTGGCAAATGGCCTATGCAATCACAAGAAATACAAAAAGCAGTGAAGACATTGACAGCAAAAGGAAGGATAAATGAAAAGCACTGATAAGTCATGAAGTATTTGTATTAGATGTCGTTCTTATGTCAGTTATATCAGCTGGAAAGATGAGATAAATTCTTTACAGAAAGCCCATGCATGTTGTTTTCAGTACTATTGGAAAATCAATTAACTGTGGTAAAACCAAGAATTGTTGTAGTGAAGACTTATTCCTCTTTTATTTACAGTCAATACTTGTCTGCTGTGAGAAAACTGGGCTACATTAGTGTCCTGGTTTCAGCCAGGATAGAGTTAATTTTCTTCCTGATAGCTGGTGTAGTGCTGTGTTTGGGATTTGGGATGAAAATAATGTTGGTAACATACTGACCTCTTTAGTTGTTGCTAAGCAGTCCAGGACTGTTCAGCTTCTCATGCTCTGGCCTGCCAGCACGAAGGCAGGGGGGGCACGGGGAGGTGGGAGGGGGCACAGCCAGGACAGCTGACCCAGGCTGGTCAAAGAGGTATTCCATACCATATGACGTCATGCCCAGTACATAAACTGGGGCAGTTGGGTGGGGAGGGCCACTGCTCAGGAACTGGCTGGGCTTCGGTCAGCGGGGGAATAGCAATTGTATTGTGTGTCACTTGTTTTGTATATCCATTTATCATTATTATTTTTTCCCCCTTCCTTTTCTGTACTATTAAACTGTCGTTATCTCAACCCAGGAATTTACTTTTTTTTCTCCGATCCTCTCCCCCATCCCACTGGCAGGGGGGCAGCGAGAGAATGGCTGTGTGGTTGTTTTAGCTAACTGCCAGGTTAAACCACAACGGTCCTTTTTGGCACTCAATGTGGGGCTCGATTAAGTGTCTCATACTCTACTGACTGAGCTAGTCGGGCCCCTCCTTAGTCAACCTAGTAACCCCTGGCTCCCCAGGGCTCACCATATTGATGCCGGCCTTAGTGCGAATGCTCGCTTGGCATAGTGCACTGCAGCCCAGAACTCCTGGGCTCAAGCAGTCCAGCGGGCTCAGCCTCCTGAGTAGCTGGGACTACAAGCATGCACCACCATAACAATTAGTCAAAATCTTTTGATTCTATTCATTATTTCTAAAGCCGCAGATGTGATTACAAGGACAAAGCAATTGACCCCATAAAGCAGACGTGAGCTTGCTCATGCTTGCATTATCAAGAGCATCTACATCATCCTGAAATAAAAGGTGAAAATAGGATCGGTTGTCTAGTCTGCAGAAGTTTGGCATTTTGCACATGCTTGAAAGACTTGCCAGAATCACTCACTCTGCAGAGTTGAGTTCCAGATAATTGACAAATTCATGGTTACAGATCACCAGAAATGTATGAATTCCATTTTGTACATTTGGAGTGAATTCCAATGTTTCCCTGTTTTAGTGCTGCAAGTTTTAATGTGGGGACAACCTTTAAATAGTCTCATGGAAAAAAGCTCTCTAAGTCATTAAATTAATTAGTGCACTACTGTGAGCTGAAATATATTTGTATCAACAGTTGCTATTGTTAATGTTTTAATTGTCTCCATTGTGCTAAGACTCTGTTGAAAGGCATTTGGTATGTAAAGGGATTGAGGGGAAACTAATGAAACATTAGTGAGACTGAAGGAAGAGAAGTTTTAATTAACACTTTTATTCCTGTATTTCATTAGGATCTGTTACGTTGTTGAATTTGACAATTTATCTAAAAGTAGAATATTTTTGTTGGACAAAATGTGAATGTTCACTCTCATGCACTACCTCATGGCTTGCAGCCTTCTAAACTGTGCGCTGCCTGGAGAAGGTTTCTCTCTATGCATACAGCATTTGGTATTATCAGTCTTAAACTTCACTTGCAGTTTGGTAGTGAACACACTGAGCAGCTCTTAAGGTTCTCACCACACATTTTGAGAGGCAGGCAAGCTGTGTATACAGGTGTTCTGGGCTAACCAACCCTGGCAGGCAGTTAAGCACCACGCAGCTGCTCACTCAGTCTGTCCCCACTTCAAGTGGGATGAGGAATAGAATCAGATGAGAAGGGTAAAAGTGAGTCAATTTGTCAGTTGAGATAAAGACAGTTGAATAAGTAAAGCAAAACTGCACACTCAAGCAAAGCAACATAAGGAATTGATGCACTACTTGCCATCAGCAGGCAAATATCCAGCCACCTTCCTGGAAAACATGGCTTAATCGCATGTAACAGTTACTTGGGAAGGCAAATGTCAAAACAGTGAACTTCCCCCTTTCCTCTGTCTTTCACGCAGATTGTATTGCTCAGCACGATGTCATATGGTACAGAATATCCCTTTGGTCAGTTGAAGTCACCTGTCCCAGCTGTGTCCCCTCGCAGTTTTTTGTGCACCCCCACCACTTGCAAGGCAGTGTGAGAAACAGAAAGCCGTGACACTGTGCAAACATCAGTCAGCAATACCTAAAACATCGGTGTACTGTCAACACTGTTGGTCCACAGCACCATACCAGCTGCTATGAAGAAAATTAACTCCATCCCAGCCAAAACCAGTACAAAAATTCTACCCTGTGTGATTGTTTGTTGGTTTTGTAACGGCTTGCATAGCATCTTGTTCCACCTAAAAATTAGGCTTACTGTCAGGCAAGATTTGAGATAAAGTGTTCTAAGTGTTCCATGAATGTGAACAGTAAGAAGCAGTTACGTTTACAAAGAAGGTTACAAAAAATTAATAAAATAAAGCTTTGCCTGAAACCTTTACATAGTTACTGTCACCAAGTTTTACCTCCATCGTTTCGTTCTGATGTACAAACAGGAGTACATTCAGGCAGGAATTCACCCTCAAAAATTAAATCTCTCATGTTTTGATTGCAGCTTAACACATATTACCATATTATTATGCACATAACCTCAGAATGTTGCTGATGAATCAAACTTTGGAACTTTACAGTGGTGTTAAAAGTTTTCAGGTAATGCTGCAAACACCAGCTTTAGACAGAAGAAATAAATCATTCCTTAAGTTCTCCCAGAACAAGAATCAAGCACATTCATTCTTTCTAATATCAGTTTTGTGAGGTTTTATTCTGAATATTTGTTTATTAATGTCATTGCTGTCATTAATTTAATATTATTTGGCAGAAATTTGATCACTGTAATATTTTGGTTTTAATAAGCTTAGGAAAAAAATTGAGTATATTAGTCTATTCTTGCTTATTGGTATGTATTTATTTGTTTATAATTCTTTTAAATTATTGTATGTATCATCTGGCACCTATCAAATTGTGAAATGTGTGATAATCATTCTAGTTAAAAGATAATTCAAATGAGAAATTTGCAAGATATTTAGAGTTGAAAGCTTTTTTGCTAACTTTATTAATGTGAAAATCCTTGACATGGTGACTGTAGATTATTTTCATTCCCTCTCTTCTGAGTGTGTGAATTAAAGTAACTTAATTCTTCAGCATCATAATCCTATACTCATTTTCTCCTACAGGGGAAAAAAGAAAGAATCAACCTTTAGTAACTCATAAGAAAATTCATAATTGTAAGCTTAATTTTATGTGATGTACCTGCTGCTTACTTTCCAGTTATTGCAAATAAATTTGAGTTGTATTACAATTATAAATGTAGTAGTCTCATAGGGGTTCAATTAGTATAATTTCAAGTCTGTTTATTCGCAGAATAGGTTCATTCCACTGTAGTTAAATATGAAATGGCTGATCATATATTTTCATACCTGCTTCAGAACTTAGTCTAATTAACAATACAAGTTCTTGTGAACATTTTATACCCATGCCTCAAAGCTTGTTCCCCACTGAAATCCCATTCTTATTCACATGCTTAGACCCTGCCTTTTCAAAGCTACCTATGCACTTGGCTTCCAAATGATATTCCATGAGTTCACAGAATATTAGGTGTTCTACCGGTGTCAAAAAAATGAATGCAAGCCAGGTATGTTAGAGCTCAGGATAATCACAAATACCAGGACATGTTCAATTAAATTTAAATCTTATATATTTAAAAAAAAAAATCCTGTTCTTACTGGATCAAAGATAAGAATTTTATATAAGCTTCATATGTTTGGAAGACAGTGTGCAACATATTAGCAGTCCTTTTTTTTTTTCTTGTTTAACATGTAAACTAATGCTAGAAGATAGTAAAAATTGGAGTGAATATGTCACCTGAATGATGCCTAACATTTCTGAAAGTGAACTAGAGTCTCTAGAGTGTAGAACAGAACTGTTATGTCTTGAGCTATAAAGGCATTTTTAGCTCATTTTAAGATTGATCATCTTCTCATTTGAAGAGTGATCATGGTTAACTCAAGAAAACTTGGATTATAGATGAATCACAATATGAATTATAAGAACCTATGTTAAGTTGAAATCTAACAGACATGTAAATATTTTGGAGAAACCATGAATAGTTTCTAGCATTTATATTTGCTATATATATATATGTATTTGCTATATTTGCTCCATTACTTTTGAGATACAGCCCTGTAAGAGATATTGTGGAAAACAGTGCTTTAAGAATCCAGCATGAGCTGCTTCCATCAGGTTATTACATTTTTTTCACTGGCTCATTCCTTACCACAGTAATCACCCAGATTCAGACATTTCAGCTATGCTTACCTCATAAAGAAAACAGGGCTAACACTCTGGCTGGGGTACTGCTCTGCGTGCATCTATACAGCTGCTCTGCTATCCCTCATGCTGGTGTGGTTTCTGTCTGTGCCAAATGGCACGCTCTGAAATGGCGTCCATGCATGATTTAGGGGAAGAGCATAGGGCAGGGGCTGTTCGCAGCTGGCAACATAGATAAGGTAAATCTGCCTTTGGTAGGAGAGGGGGGGAAGCTGTAACCATATGGACACAAGCTCAGTGTCATCATTTGGCTTTATGGGCAAAGAACAATTCTAGCCTGCTGTATGTAGTAGTATAATTTGCAGCCTTAGTGGGGAGATGCAGATAAATTCCTTTGAGCAATACCTTTGCAATTTATCTTTTGTGCCCTGTGATAGATTTTAATCTGTTTAAATAGGCAGTCCCTACTCACTCTCCACTCCTCCTTCCTCAGGTTAAAAAAAGGTCCACCATTTACAGACAGTGGTTTGCTTCCTTCTCTCTTCTCATTGTTTTCCCTCCTTTATGGGCACTACTGTTATGCCTGCTGTGATCAGGTCTAATCGCTGCTCGTTCATGACATATTAGTACCACCATCAGTACCCTTCTGGTCTGATAGAATCATGGAATCATAGAATCTTTGGGTCGGAAGGCAGCTTTTAAGGTCATCTAGTCCAAGCACCCTGCTATGAGCAGGGACATCTTCAACTAGACCAGGTTGCTCAGAGCCCCGCCCAACCTCCCCTTGAATGTTTCCAGGGATGGGGCATCTGCCACCTCTCTGGGCAACCTGTGCCAGTGTTTCACCACCCTCATTGGGAAAAATGTCTTCCTTCTATCTAGTCTAAATCTGCCGTCTTTTAGTTTAAAACCGTTACCCCTTGTACTATCACAACAAGCCCAGCTAAAAAAGGCGCTCTCCATCTTTCTTGTAAGCCCCCTTTAAGTACTGGAAGGCTGCAATAAGGTCTCCCTGGAGCCTTCTTTTCTTCCTCATCTCCTCCATCCCTGGCCTTTGCCCCCACAGACAGGCCTAGGCTAGATAGAAAGATAGAAAGACAGGCTTCTTTCCTTGCTACTGTGAACAGCTACTCAAAGACTTTGCAATTGAGGTAAAGGAAACATGGCATTAAATTATGTTTTGTCCTTTGTGCTAGTAAGCTGTGTTGGGACCCCTTTGAAAGAATCTCCTACTAAGACCGTGGGCTGCAGAACTATTGAAATCTTCATTGGCATTGGTATTCAAGGGAGAAGAGTCAATAAGTAAAAAGTTAAAACATGTCTCTGTAAAGTCTAATCTGGATTTATTTTTATATATATTTTTGCCATGGATGAGTGCCTGACACCAAGGACTATATCTTATACCTGCTATATTTAGAAATCTGATGAAAGTAAATGTTGTTGGGTAAAGCTCATTTTTTTGTTTCTTATTGTACCTCTTTCACATGGGTTATTGTAGTGTCAAGGTCCAAGGAAAAAAAAATGGCAAAAAACTCATGTGGTGAGAGGACCTTGGGGAAAAAGTAGGAAAATGTTGATATTTACTAGACAGCAGTAACTAAGGGATTGAGGAATGAACATTATGAGGTAAAACTTTGAAGAGAGAAGCCAGTTATCACAGAAAGAGGCAAGTTAGAGAAATCTGATTAGATATCATCCACAGACTATATAAGCTTGAGAGATGTCAGGATAAAAAACAAATTTTAGAAATAAACAGAACACTGACTGGGTGGTAGAAGTGGTAGCATATAAAGTAAATTTGGCCTAGGAAAATTCTTAAATTTAGTTTGCTCACTTGGAAAGACAACTGATGAAATCTGAGAGAGAAAAAAAAAAGCTTAAATAAAATGTGCTCTTGAAAGAACTAAAACTATAACAACTTCCATAACTGAAACGTAATCCTTGACTTGCAACCACATCAGTTGGGAATTGACACCAACTGTATTTGTGAAACAAAGATGTTCAGTAGTAGGTGTGAAGGAAAAAAGCCAAGCACCAATCCAGATTTACACAGTTGCCTATTAGCAAATCAAGTCATGACAAGAGCTATCAGTTTAAACATAAGTAGATTATGCTCAGATTTAAAATATGCTGCCTTGGCTTCCACTGGAAATCAATCAGTGGGTGTTTACCGAACTGGAACATTCTTAACATTTTCAAGATTTTTTATATTGGTAAACTGAGTGGTTTATGTCTTCATATGTCTGATGTTTCTCTCATGAACAGTAGGCACAAAGGAAAGTTAAAAAATAACAGGCTTTGTGAATATGGCTGATAATAGCTGGCTGTGGTAAGGTGATTCTGTTAGGTTGTGTTTAACTGCATGAACCACAAGCATATCCCTGAGCCAGGTACACACTCTACATACTGACTCTTGTCAGGATGGGACCTGAACGTACATATCCTTCGCTATGATTTAGAGAAAGTGATTGCCTGCTGGAGTCAAGTTCCCAAGCAGGGTCTCCTGGGAGCATTATAGAGGGAACTTGTCCTGTCTGAACAGCCTTCTTAAAATAGTTGTTGAACACAGCATATAGGTTCCCTCTGTGTTCATCTGCTCTGTAATTCTATGGTAGCAGTAACATCCAAAATTCTACTATGTTAAAGACCAATTTATTCGAATGTCCTGGGAACTCATTTTAAGAAGCTCTGGTTCGTGAATTCACAAAACTTAAAGAAAACTGATTACCTGAGAGAATTAATCAGCAATTGGATCATCATGTGCCAGTTTGTATATTCTGTCTGCAGCTTTTCAAAGTGACCCAGTGCAGGTCTTGTCTAATAAAAAGATTTTTGCAATGACCTTCAAAATTACAACTAAATTTTATCTGCCCTAATATTTCCACTTTTACTTTGAAATGTTCAATATATCTGTTTGCAAAACCTGCTATGTTGTGTCATTCACCTGTGCAAGGTGACATATTATTTGTGAGAGAACTTTTTTCTTTCAGTGTGAAGCCTGTTAATTAATTTTTACCAGTTACCTTACAGAAGATGATTTGATTGTTCATAAGTTTTGAATACCAAAATGCATCAGAAGAAATAACTCTCTTTTCACAGACACACTGCAAGGTGAAGAAGATGCTAAATTCATTGAGTAAATTATTCATTGTGATTATTTTGTTCAGCTCTAATTAATGTTTTCTGTTAGAAGGATATGTTTAATGCATTATAAATTCACAGCCTGTACAGAATTGCAGTCCCAGTTCTAGTTTCATTTTATAAAAGTTTTTTTTGTTTGTTTGTTACGCATTCTCCTAGAAGTTTACTTTTCTTTGTTTTTCATAGTAAAGTGTTTTAGTCTAATTGCAGTGTAAGAATGACAAAAGTTTAGGAAACTGTTTTTCCTTCCTGATGTTGTTGATGGCTCATATTAAGAAAGTAATGACCATATAGTGTGTTACATATCTACCAGCTGTTTCATTTTGTTCTTCATATAGAGATACACATCTGGGTTTTATTGAAATATAGAAGATGATGCAATATTGTTCTGTGGTTTTGGTGATAGCATATCTTTAGTACAACAATATGAAGTTCAAGATTTATTTATCTATGTGTCCAAAGGCATACCTTCAATGAGAACTAGCACAAGCAAAGTGCTAGAAAATAGTAAATACTACAGCTTTTTTCCTTTTAATGGCTCTTGATGTTCGGCTTTTTGTTCACATAGACCAGTGACAAAGATGTTCCAAAAGTGGGTTGATGGGCTTCAGTTTCTGAGTGCAAAATTTACCGACTTCAGTAAATAGCTATGTTTTAATTAGCACCTTCTTAAATGAAAGCAGTTTCTCCATGTTCCCAGTAGAAGGAAATAAAAATAAAGGTAAGAATTACCCAAAGAAAATTACAGAGAAGGTTAAATTCTGAGTGGTGTTAAAAGACTACTAAAATTCTCTCAGTAACTAGATGAGGCATATAGCCTACCTGGGCTTTTTGCAGAGGAACCAATTCCAGAGGATAAAAAGAGGTATTACTGTATCTTAATGAGGTAATAATACTTGGTAATTTTTTTCATTGTACAAGATTAGTATTTAACTCTTCACAGAAAATTTCTGTATTGCATAGGCACACATACACACTCTCTCCTCCTTTGAAAGAAAGCAATATGTGGCCCAGTTCTGACCTGTCAATCTGCTTTGTGCAATTGCATCTGAGAAGAAAAAGCTTCAAAAAATAACCAGTACATCTCCTGCCAACAGAGTTGCTGAAGCATTCATCTGCAAATAGGACCATCAAACGTTTTTTGCAATTGCCAAGGAAGTAGTACCCTGCTAATTCTCCTGTTTGGTTCGTTGTTTTGTGGTAGGCTGCAGCAATCTAAAATACCTTTTTGGCTGATGAGGAACAGCCAGTTTTCAAACACAGGAAAGTACTTGCATAAATATTCACACGAGTGGGAGCTACTGATTAAAGAGGAGTTTGGCAACCTACTTCATTAACTCCTAATGGGAGTTGTGATCCTAACGTGCCCTTTGCCTTTTCTTGAAGACCTTTCATTTAGTGTTTGGCTTCTGCAATACTCAGTTTCTACTGTCTTTAATGTTAAAGTGAACATTGCATTAAGTTAGTTTATTTTTAAAGTCCCAGTATGTTTTAGCCACCAAAAGCGATATAGTGACCTTTGTGTGGTACACTTTTTTGGTTGTTGTAAGTAATGCCACAGGAATCTAGAATAAGGAATGAACAAGACATCTAAAACAAAAAGCTTAAACAAAATTATTAAATAATATTAATTTATAATGAAATATATAAAAGCATGAATTCTGATCTGCAACGTGCACATTTTGGTGATGGTGACTGTTGGGGGGTAGAAATTTGAATTTAAAGCAATACAGATTAGAACATATATTGGTGCACTATGTTTACTATTTTAACAAATCTGAAAAATGCTTATACTTCTATATTTCCATGGAAACTATTTACTAGTTTATACACTAGTTTGTGTAAATGAATATTGTTTCTGCAAAACCCTTTCTATTTTATTCTCTTTGTCCAACACAATCACAAAATACCCCCACCTGTATGTATCTGGCTATTTTGTCTATAAATAGCTAGTAAATATCCTAAACTAAAAGAATCCTTAATTAAAATTAAGGCTTTAGAACTTATTTGATGAGAAGATTATGATAGTTTAGTTACAGCTACACTTATGGTAAGAGAATTATTTGAAATTACTAAAATCAGAAGTTGACTTTTAACAACTCTCTCAAATCATATCACTGTTCAAATTCTAAATGACTAACTTATTCAATTACTTAAAACCCAATTCAAAGCTTGCTTGAAAAATTAGTTAAAAGTCTCAGATAGATAGTTTAATTTGCATTTATGTTTTGGCTTTTTCTTTTTGTTTTTGTTTTTTTTCCCCTATAAAGGAAGTTGAACATAATTCCACTTGTAACATTTGCATTTTCATTGTTTTGCTTTTATAAGGGAGTATACTTTAAGGCAGATCAAAACTTGAACTCTCAAATGTATTATTGTGCATTCAGCATTACCTTGTTTATGAATCTGATCAGTTTTGCTAAAATGGGTATGTACTTTGTGACATAACTTATATTTGATTGTTTCTTGAAATGTTGTGCTACAGATAATATTGTTTTTATTAAATACACAGGATTACATGTGCAGGAAAAACATTGTTTTATATTGTTTATACATGGTGACAATAAGTATACAGAAAGGTGGGAAAATAATTAGAATTATTAAAAGTATATTCACCCTTGAAATCTTTCTGCAGTTGTGTCAGAAGTTTGTAAAAACATTTAAAATTGCAGTGTGAATAAAAAGGACATTATTTTGCATGGCCTTTGGGAAAGGTATGCAATGAGTAAATAAAGCTTACTTGGTGTTTTAGAGTTCTATTTGTTCTGAAATAAACTTATTTTGTGTGATGCCCACTGACGGCTAGTTACTAAATTTGTACTTAGAATTGTTTCAATATTAGTATTCTGTACTTTCAGTAGTCATATGCACATTTAAATGGGCATATATTTTTTAAAATGCACCACGCATATTAACTATAACTTAAATATGTCCCTACATTTTTTTAGATAATAATTTTTAAAACAACAATGTGTGCCTGTCCAGGCATTGACAGAGTCCCAGTGACATCTTGAACATCATTAATAATTTTTCCAGTATAAACATTTTTTCCTTGTCTGCAAATACCTACTTTCCTGACTCCAGAGCTTAACTTTGTTAGCCAAGCCAAATAGAATCTATATAGCCACTAGCTTTATTTCTGTAATGATATCTTTCTGTTCAGCTATAACTGTTGATCAGATTGCTGCGCTCTGCCAAGAGCCATTTCTCATTCCACAGGTTTGATTTTCAGCAGTTCCATTTCCCTGAATCTCCAGTTCCAAAGTGAGAGGAACATAAAAGCATTTGGTAATGGCCATGTTAAAAAGCTTATTTTCAGGTGGACTTATTAACATTTTATCTGCCTTTAATAATACAGCTGCGTGATTCAGATCAGAAATGGCTTGTGCCCCACTGGCTCAGAGCACAGGTGAAATTATTATGACAAATTCCACATGACCATACGTTAAAGTCTCTTTTTTCTCTTTTACTTGGTCTGTAAATTTTCCTTCTCACTTCAGTGCTCTTTGTGAGTTCACAGTGTCTGTTGTCTCCTGTTTAATTTGATTATACAGAAATCACAACAAATTTTGGAAATAACACCAATTTGAAGTTAACATACCAATGGGCAGGGAAAATATGAGAACTTTCAAAGGTAAATATCAACTTGAATTCCAAAGTCCAATTTAAAATACAGAAATTATGCATGTTTTCCTGAAAGTCCTGGGCATTTGTCCTCTAACAAATGGACTCACCGAAGAGCTTTCATGTAAGGGAATAAATTTGAAAAGCAGATCTTTGGCTCACTATTGATGAACAAGAACCTCTAGGGACGAAGTCGCACAAAGTTACTATTGACTTTCTGCTAGCACTGTGGGAAATCCAGTGCATAGGCACTGCAGGGTTTACACTGACTCATCGATTGCAGTTGTCCACTGATATTTCTTGTGGTGTAGAGAATTCTGAAATATTTCTGTTGGATTTATACACAATTTCTTTTGATATAAGCTACATAAGGGAGATGGTGTGTACCTGATTTTTCTTCACAAACCTTGTTCGTGACATTCAGAAATCGAAGGTAAGTAGAAAACTGTTGTTATGATGAAGGTCTGGATAAATCTTATCAATGAAGGAATCAATCTTTCTATATTTTTTCCTAATACCCAAGAAGAAGCATTGAAACTGTTTTCTTGAGTTATGATGTTTAGTGTGGGAGCATCTAAATTGCATCACAGGTAGTAATTATCCAGAGATTTCATTAGTTTTGTATGTGCTTATCTTGTATATTAAAATGATAAGTAGACAGTTACTATAAACTGTATGCTGGCACCTCTTTTCATCTTGCTTTGTTTTTAAAAATTTATTATTTCTTTGCAGCTAATTTCAGAGTTTCCTTCCCTGCAGCATCTTAATTCTGTTCTTTCTTTTGACACAAGCCTGCTTTATTTGAAGGTCACATTTTAAATTTTGGAGAGCTTTTTCTGTCCACAAAATGTAATCTACCATATTAAGCAAAGATCATAGCAGATGGTACTGTGTGATTCTTCTTTTTCACTTCATTATCAGTTAGTTTTATGAATTTCAGAGGATTATGTCAGGTTCTGATGGCCCCAATTTAATATTTATCAGGGCTGTAAAGGTCCATTGAAGTTCTTGATATATGAGAAGAATTTATTTAGAACTGATTCCTGCTTTAATAAAAAAGTTATCTAGTATTAGTAACCTTATCTTTTGGGCTTAATGAATCTAAAAATACTTCTTCCACATTCTCCAAAACCCAAATGAGATAAACTAAACCAGTGGTTTTCTTAGAGAAGCACCTTTGTGCGGAATTTCATGATTTCTTCATCCTAGAGAAATGATTGCTCTTTTATTCTTAATTACACTTGAGTGTTTTAATTTTTAATGCTGAGGCATTTACTGGACCAAAACCATGTTCTCACACCTGAAGAAATGCAGTATCTCTGCTCATTTTAACCAATAAATACCAGCTTTTTCTCAATAAAACAGCCGTCTACAGAGCTTTTTTCTGCCTTTCCTCTTTCACCTCCAATATGAAAATGCAGTGTCTGTAGAGGCTATGGGGGATTATGACAGAAGTCTTTGTAAATAGCACAATCTCCATTTTAATAATCTCTTGAAACAGGGCCTGCTTGTTCTCCCGCATAAGGCGCTCTCTTTTTGGGTTTACTTTTTATGTCCTACTCATCCAAAGCTAAACTAACTTCAGCTATTAGTGATTTTGGGGAAACTGGAAGGATAACAATTCTAGTATCAAAACCTGATTTTAACCTGTGTAGGAAGGTCATGGTAGTAAAAAAAGAGTCAAGGGGAGTGAAGGAAAAGTAAGAAAGGGAACTGACTTATAAAGAGACTGTTATGACTTTTAAAATTACTAATAACTCAGCACTGTAAAATTTGATGCCTCTGTGAAATAAAGATACAGAGGGAGGAAATTCTGTCAGATATCTGTTATAGGCTGTTTAATCAAATCAGGAAAGAAAGTAAAACTGCTACTTAAATTTTTAGCTCTAAAGTGCACAATGAAAAACTATACCTTTATAGGAACTGTAACTCAAGACACAGGATTCTGGACATCACAATACGTAGTAGAAATAACATTTGGGTTTTTAAATGTTAAATTATGATTTTCTAACAAAATGGGTATGCCACTGTTCTATAAGCAGGCTGTCAAGGGACTAGAGTGATCTTCACCTGACTGCATTCAGAGAGAGCAGAAAGAGGAAGGCATGACCAGTAATATTTAAATGTATATACTTAAATCCACAAAAGATTTAGGATGGATGCAGGCACCTATTTTAAATATCAGACACAGTCCTCAAAACCACAGTGTGACTCTTTAGGCATTTAATACCTGTAGGCACTTGAACTTTTGCCAGTGAGTTTCTACTGGTACAGGCAATTCTATTCCAAATCTTTCCCAGCTTAGTAGCACTGAGCAGCTTAATGCATCCTACCCATCTGTCTTCAGATGGAAACCTCTGCATTAGCATTCCCCCCAGGCCAATCCAGAAAGTGTGTTCAGAGTGAGAGAAGAAATACGCATATCTCCTTTTACTAAAAATAGCAAGTGGTGTTGCTTCCTTCTTAAGCAGTAGCACAAAGATGATGATGCTTTGTATATGGAGAACCTGAATTCAGTGTCCTCCTCAGCTGAGGGACACTTAACCTCCTGTATCCAGAAAAAAAAAGAACTTTACAGCATGTCCTGTCCCAGTAAAGTAAATCTGATTTAACAAATCCAGCTGTTAGAAAGTAGGAACGAGGTATTCTGAGGAAGGGCTCAGCTGTGCTTAGTGCTACTCTGTTTGTATGATACTGGTAGAATATGTTCTGCTGTAACATTTTTTTTTTCTGGGTCAAGATAAAAGACAGTGTGTACTACTGATGTAACACTGAAAGGGAATTTTCAGGATACATTTGAATGATGGAGAATAATTTGATAGACCTGACCAGCAAAAAATAAACATTGTAGAAAAGGAAACAGAATATCTGGGAGCTGAAACAGGATGAAATTAAGTTTCCAAGTCAAATTTCATCATGTCATGGTCATGAAATACATCTGTCAAAAGAAAAGAAATGGCAACCAAGGACTAGTTGTGCTATGCGCTCTGATTTGACAAATCTGTAGTGGTTTTTTATTTGGACTGTGCTTTCTCTTCCTTCTGCTTAGTGTTTTACAGCATCCCTTGCAAATCATTCTCTAAGAATGATCCCTATCCACAACGTGCAAAAGAGGGAAACCTATCAGGTGAACAAGGAGCATTTTTATTGGATAAGTAATATAAGATTCTCATTTTATTAATGTTTTAGTGTCAGGCAGTTTTAAAGCTTTTTAATGAATTATTTTGTACTTGGAGCTTTCTAACACACTGTCCAGGGTATTTCTAATTTTACTTAGCATAAAAGAAAGTTGCCACTGATACAAAAGATACTAAAGGACATTTAAAAATAGAAATTGTTCTTGTCTACTGGTCCATAAGGTTCAGATGTATTCTTGCTTGGTCATTTTCAAGCAATTTTTTTATTCTTATAATGACTCTCAGGTGGCTTACTGCAAAATTCAACTCTGACTACTGCTAATTATTCCAGTAAGTTACAAAACTTTTACTGCAAACATTTCCTATCGTATGCTTTGTAGTAACAAGAAAATAAAACAATTTAGCTCCTTAACTACTGCCTAGAGGCAGTACACACTGACGGACCATGTGCAAAATTATGATGTGGTGGGAGAATGGTCGAGAAGCATGCATGAATGTTATCTGAGATCATGTCAAATACAAAATGAGTTTATAGCATGAGTGATCATTCTGACTCTGAAATACTGTTATTTACTGCAATATCCCTTTATTAGATTTTGTGGAGTTCAAAGGAACATATAGCCCTTTATAAGAGGCACAGAAATGGAGAGTGATCCATTATGTAAGTGCAGGCCTTAACAACAGAAGAAACTATTTTTTAGTTCTTTATGTTTTGATGTATTTGATGGTAGGTTGTATCCCTGCTGCATATTGTTGAATATGATTTAAGTCATACTTTACTAAAAAAAGGGTTTTGATTATAAAAAAAGTACTAGCTTGATTGTCTCCAAACTACTTATGATCTACAATGAATCAAGTACTTTCAAACAGAAAATACTGAGGAATGAATGGGAAAATCTGCAAAAGTACATGATGTTGGTCATCTACCTTTTCTCCTGTAGCTCAACATTTCCAGACTCCCACCTCTTCCATCTCAAAGAGACAGTTCTGCGAATATGCAGTTCAATGTTTATCAAATGGTGGTGGTCTGTGGTCCAGGTCCAGTCAAATAAAAATTTTTGTCCCAAGGTTCGTTTTGTAACATTTGAGACCTGACATATCTTGCCTGTTCTTTATGATTCCCTAGTTCCCTAAGGAATCATTCCAGATGGCATGCAGTTTTACCAGTTTTAAATGGAATATGTAGAATTGGTCTGGTCCAGCACAGATAGTGCTAGTGCTCCACGTCTGTATAGACTTCAGCAGAATTATACAGTGGTGCCTACGAAAACTGTGAGTAGTCACACAATATGTTTTCTGGGATGAAAATTGTGTGTGAGGGTAAAGGGTGACTGAAGTGTGCCAAATAACACCTCTCTTGTAAAGTTGCTCCATTTTGAATAAAGAATTAAATTCATTTTGAATAAAGAATGAAACTAACTGCAGGACGGGAGACTTGTCTCTCTCTGCTGTCAATTCAGAGCTCATTCTGTTCTGAGTGGTTTTTATACCTTTTCCAAAAGGTTCAAAGCCCCAGATAAAGTGACTGTGATGGCCTTATGTGAAAATACACTGTGACCTCGTAAAGGGAAATGAGAGAACTAAGAAGCTGAGTTCAACCTTTACTACCTGCTCTAACCTACTGATAGACTTCAGTCAATTTCTCCTGCTTTCAACTTGCTACTCAGTAATTCAAACAGCCGCAGCACAGCTCCAGCGCTATAGTATTTAATAGCAATAGACTGACCTACATGATCTTGGTGTTAGGAGTGTTAGAATGACTTTTTTCTTTTTGGACACCTCAGTCAAGTTATTTGTGCATTGGGGGGGGGGTGTGTGTGTGTGTCAGGATTCTGCTATTTCCTTGCAGTATTTATTACAGTGGATCTCTGGTTGTGCATGGACCTTTTATCAAACTGACAACAACCAAACTGCATTCTGTTTAGTAACTGGAAAATTCTGTAGTAGTGGCGTGTAGAATTTTGTGACACAATATAAGGTTCATTGAGCACTACATCTCCTTCAGGCATACAAAGCTGACCAAGCCTTCTATAAGGCAGTGTTAGCAACTGTTATTCAGTTAGGAGACACTGAGATATTTAACCAAGTGTGCTACCAGAAGCTCCTGAAGT
Organism: Phaethon lepturus; assembly: GCF_000687285.1. Lineage (NCBI taxonomy): Eukaryota > Metazoa > Chordata > Aves > Phaethontiformes > Phaethontidae > Phaethon > Phaethon lepturus. Next base: position 22,789 of record NW_010511762.1, read on the forward strand.
CACCTATGTCTGTGTATACATGGACTCTCTTTTCAAGAAATAATAATACTTACTAACAACCAGTACTCTTTAAGACATGTAGGTAAAAGGATATTCTTATCCCTTCTTGCCTTCCTCTTT
>NW_010511762.1:22939-33618 GCF_000687285.1 Phaethon lepturus
TCTCTTCCAATTACAATTCCAAGAGTAGGGGTGGTCCAGAGCATGTCTTCTTTATCTACTGTGAAGCTTTTTATCATTTTCATGTACAAAGCTACAGTTGTACTCACTAATAAAGTGAACCCATGCACTTTGTAAATAGTTGCTCTGTTTTTGGCTAATGAAGAACATTATTGGAGACTGGACATTTCTATAAAAGTAGTCTGGGTAGTTGCTGGTAATTTCACTATGATTTTGCAGAACTAATCTAACCAAACTAAAGTTAAAACAACTATTAAATATGAAATTGGAGAAATATGAAAATTAGTTTCTGTTCATTCTCATTTTATCAAATTATGTCAATGTTTCCTGCTTACTAATATTAGGAAAATCACAACCTCCCCCTTCCAATTGAATTTCTATGCAAATAAGCTGTAATCTAAACTGAGAAGTGATAACATGTTATTTTAAACTTAGAAAAACTCAATTATCACAGATGAAATAACATTTTCCTAATTGCTTCCTTAGATCTTTTTAATTGTTTCTTACAACTTTTTTTAAAAATATGATTAAATATTTAAATGCTGAGTTAACATGTTGCTTCTGTTTCAGTTCTTCTTTATTAAATTAAGTGCTGCTTTTCAAACCATGATATATCTGCTGGAGTGTATTGTGTGTCCCTTTTACAGTCAAAAGACATGACACTTAAATGTATAAAATTACATTGCATATTGAGATAGCTGCTCCTTACAGTAGAAGTTTTTAATTGTATACATCTTGACTACTCTAAACTTCTTCTGAAATGTTGTATCGGGGAAGAAAGAAAAAGAAACAGCAGAAAAAATTACATTGGTTTTTGCACCCTTATTTAATGTGCTAGGTATAACAAATACTTGGTTTATGGTTTTGCAAAGAAATAACAGCATATTTATACTCTTTCTAGTATTAAGTTTTTGCATTCATTTCAATAGATATGTCTGTCAAATATTTCTGGTTTTTGTCTCCCCAACTTTCTCTTTCAAAGTCTTCCAATTCCCCAAATCAGAAAAGTTAAGATCATTCAGAAAAGTTAAGATCATTCAGAAAAGTTAAGATCATTTCCTTTTTCCCTGCTGTTGCATGCAAATATGTCATTGCAGCTGTAGTAAGAAAAATCTCCTTATGGTCACTGTCAACATTCATTTGCTTCTCATGAACCAATATTACCACTCAGCAAAGAACTGTTCAAAGTAACACAGGATTTGAGAGTGCAAATTAATAGAGTACAGGAGATGGATAACAAGATGTAAAGATAACCAGATAAATAATCCAGACAGATAATCCATCTAAATAATAACAGTCTTCCATAATCATATACCATTCGGGTAGAAATACTTTGATAATAATTATGTGAAGAACTTCCCATTAACCTATCAGGTAAGTTAAGAAAGTTATGTATTTCCACTTACTATTACAATGATTTAAAAATGTAATTGCTTGTGCAATAGCATATGTCAGTCTTGCTACATGGGTGTGCAGCTGCTGATTTGAATGCAGGTCTTTGCCTTATGGGGCATGTAAACCAAAAAAAAAAAAGTGTGAAAAGTGTGTTCTTTTACCTAGAAAATCAAAAGTTTGATTCAGTATCAATTCTTAGTCAAGACTGACATGCTCACTGTTGTGTTTGTACTACACTGAACATAGAATTAGCAATAGGTCTTCTCTTAAACAAATACCAATAGAATTTACATGTTAACTACTCACTACTTTTTCTGAAGAAACCTGGATTGCAGGGTTAGAATTTCATAAATGAGTAGCAGCCTGGGGAGTCTCACTTTTTTTGCCTTCAATGGTAAGATTTTTTATTGTCTTAAGTTCAGCTTCTGCAAATTCACTCACCCAAACAGTTATTAATAACTAAAAATCTAATTTTATCACTTTATTACTTAAAATTTCTTTATACTGACTGGTTAGGAGAACTCTGCATAGCTCGTATTTTGTTTTTATTGCTTCTCTGGATAAATTACTGCTCTCTTTCTGAGATATAATTTATACCACGTATAACAGGAGCATTTTCATAAACATGGAAACTATAAGAAACATAGCTGGTTTTGCCTTTTATAAATAAAACTGTCATCTTAATGTACTGAGAACTCAGTATGAAAGTAAAAGCTAGCTTTTTGTAAATAGCAATCATGTTTTCTTTGTTCTGATATTTATCAATAGCCAAGGCAATTTTAATGGCATTCTCTTTGTTTTAAAATATTCCTATGTGTATGAAAACAGATACTTGCACAGAAATTTTCTTTCTTTGTTTCTTTGTGACAAAGCTACTATGAAAACACTTAACTAGTGCCAGTAAGGCTTTTACTCTCTCTCAATTACTGCATATTTTATCATTGAATTTCAGACTAATTAAAGAGTGGTGACATTCTTGCTGTTTATACAATTATTCAATGAGTGGAATTCTGCTAACAATTCTAACACTGGGATGTTGATCCTAATAATCACTTAGAAGGAAAAGGCAAAATTTTTCAGTAGTTAGATCAGTTTGTTTGCAACATTGCAAAACTGTATTTTGTCGTTATATGAACCAACTTAAAATTTTAGTCTATCAGAAATTTAAAACATTACCAACTTACTTCAGACTTCATAAAACTTCCACTTATTCTGTTGACATAATAAAAGATAAACCATAATAGAAATAATATAGTTGAAATTTTAATACTTTAATGGTAAGGAATTATAATTCAATTTCTTTTACTACCTTACGTCTTTTATTTTTCATTAATTTGGGGAAGACAGTTATTAATGTGAACCAGAGTGACTAACTGTAAAATTAAGTTAAAATTAACCACTGCTTAGAATGGTCCAGAAAGCTTAATTCAACAATATTCATAGGATACTTCCAAATAAAATAAAATAAAATAAAATAAAATAAAATAAAATAAAATAAAATAAAATAAAATAAAATAAAATACGACAAAATAAAACAAAAACTTTGCAAATGCAAGCTGTCTTTTCTCTTCTGTGTATCCAGGAAACTGAGTCCACAGTTCTGTAGACCAAGAGTAAGATGATAAGCCACCTAAAAACCTAATTCTACCTTCCTGGATTTGGCTGTTGCTACTAAGAAATACTTTGAACGGACTCCAGTTGAGTTCACTGTTAGGAATAAACTATACTTAGTGCTGCAATGATTGTCTGGAGTTAGTTTATAAGACATTGTTATGAGACAGCTTAAAGATCTTTACCTGCTTTGTTAGGTCTTTTGAGTCCCATGCTCCCCTCCTTTCCCGTCTGTATATGGTTGAAAGGAAGGTAGCACAAACTTGATTCCAACCAATGAATTTAGGGTCAGTGAGCTGAAAATATCAGAGATGAATACTTCATGTATGTTCTGTGGTAGACAGTCATAAAATATTGTGTTAGATGGCACACAGTTGTCCAGAACAAATGCAAGGTAAAAATGATGGCATACAATTTAGCAGGTACTGAAGTACTTACTATCCTAAGCTTTGAGGGGAGGCTACTGCCCCTATTCTTTAAAGAGAGTATCTCATAACATTATAAAAAAAAGTTTTTACTCTAATGATTTGTTTTCTTAGAAAACAAAATACAATTACAAACTAAGGAAAACTTGTATCTACTTGGTGGAAATGAGAAAAACAATAAAGAGTATAAAAGCAAACTTTCCTGACTTCTACATTGTTCTTGTAGACTGAGAACTTTTCTGCAGTATTCTTGTTGGCTCGGTAAAGTCTAAATAGTATCTTCAGGTCACAGAAACTCTCTTGCTTACTGATTTCTCCAAGTGTATAAAGTCTCTTTGCCCCGCTCTCCAGGAGCTGTCTTTCTTCTTTATTTTACCAGATTAGGTATAAAAAAGTAAAGTTCTTTTTTATTTAGCAAAACGTTCTTGTCATTTCCCTCAAGAAAGTAATATCGCTGCTTTAAGAGAACTTGGGATATTTTTGAAATAACCGGTTCAATGTTTTATATTGCTCTTCAATATCGTAACAGCACCATTTCTTATTACATTCTCTTGCACTCTTTTAAATAAGACTTTTGTCCTTTGGGTTTGCATCCTTCAAATACTTGTTTTCTTGTTTCACTCCAGGCATCAGACAAGCTACAGCTGAAAATTCCTAGAATTTTCTATTCCTTCTTCATAAATAAATTTCTTCTTTTTTTTTTTTTTTTTTTTTTTCCTCTGAATCCCCTACAGTTTATAAATATTTATCTGGAAGGTAGTTTCTTGAGATGAATCTTGTATTCAAAATGTTATTCCACCAGAGATGCTCAGAGGCAAGTGCTGCCTGTCTGCTTTCTCATGAGATACCTCTGCATACTCAGTCCTAAAAGGAAAGTGTTTTCTTTCCTTTGCTGTCATCTCACATTGAAGACTCACAGTTCATTATCATGCACACAAGCACTTTGCATTTCTGAGGCTGTCCATCAAGCAGGTTTCTCTATCATGTTGACGATTTGTTCTTCACATGATTGCCTCCTCTGACCCTTTCAGCCCTCTGTGTTTCCAAAGTTGCATCTCATTTTACATTCATCTTTCAAGAGCCATGATTTGGCAGTGGGGCTGTACAGTTCTTGGAATGCATGGGGCATCAGCTCCTATTGATTACTATGTGATTGGGGATATTTCATACTTCCAAAAGGATGACTGGGACTAAGGTCTAACTGATTTTGTTTGTATTTTCACTCTTACTGATGGCAAGCTTCTATCAGTTTTTTGTCACATGTTTCTCCTCTTTCTTAGCCTGTATCAGAAATAGTGTGGCCAGCAGGAGTAGGGAAGTGATTGTGCCCCTGTACTCGGCACTGGTGAGGCCGCACCTCAGATCCTGTGTTCAGTGTTGGGCCCCTCACTACAAGAAGGACATTGAGGTGCTGGAGCGTGTCCAGAGAAGGGCAACGAAGCTGGTGAGGGGTCTGGAGCACAAGTCTTATGAGGAGCGGCTGAGGGAACTGGGGTTGTTCAGTCTGGAGAAGAGGAGGCTGAGGGGAGACCTTATCGCTCTCTACAACTACCTGAAAGGCGGTTGTGGTGAGGTGGGTGTTGGTTTTTTCTCCCAAGTAACTAGCGATACGACAAGAGGAAATGGCCTCAAGTTGCACCAGGGGAGGTTTAGACTAGATATTAGGAAAAATCTCTTATACTGAGAGAGTGGTTAAACCTTGCAGTAGGCTGCCCAGGGAGGTGGTGGAGTCACCATCACTGGAAGTATTTAAAAAATGTGTGGACGTGGCACTTCAGGACATGGTTTAGTGGGCATGGTGGTGTTGGGTTGATGGTTGGTCTTGATGATCTTAAAGGTCTTTTCCAATCTTAATGATTCTGTGATTCTGTGATTCTGTAATGAGGTAATTAACATAACTAGAAAAGTCTGTAATTGCATCATTTTTGTCCTTTACAGTCTTTGCTTTAGATTTTAGATGAGCGGTCAAAATTTGAAATTGTACTCCTTACAATCCTTCAGATTGTCTCCAAATCTGACCAAATATGCATTCAGACCAGTTGGAATAGTACCAAGCTTTCATGGAGAGCCAGATCAGAAGCTTACTTAAAATGAACATGTACATGCTTTCTGCTTTCCTTTCATCCATTCAGGTAATTTTCTGAGGGACAGTATTAATTTCTAAGCTTGTCTTTCCTGAGTTGTGCCAATGAAAGGGAAGGAACAGGTATAAGACATACCCAGTAAGTGTATAGTGGTTACTTAAAATAAGCTAAGTTAGAATGACATTTCTTTTTGTGAACATATGTTTCCCATTGAATTGGTTTAGCCTTTGGAAGTACACTAATACAGTTAGGCACAAAGCAAGGAAAGTGGCGCTTAAAAAGAGCACAGTGAATGTTTTGAAGAAAGGTACTAGTACTAGGACCATCCATGCAGGTCTGACATGGAAGTGACTCATATGTAACTTCTTCAAAAGGGGCAAGGCAACTATCCTCTTACTGAGAAATCTCTTTGCCTTCTAATTTTCTTATGCTATTTTGCAGGTTTGTTTCAACATCTTGTCTTTTCTGTGATATCTGACAGAAAGCCTATCTGGCAATCTTAGTGAAGGCTGGAAAGTTTTATTAAAGTACCTCATCTCATGTAGCAGCTAAGGAAGCTGCATGCAATAAAGATTTTCTCTGTCTTTTTATACAATATAAAACAGATTAGCCTCTATACCTTCAGAGACTTTAGGATTCAGAACATAAAGGAAACTACATAACTACATACATGTAGTTTTCATTTTTCCTAATAGTAATGCTGAAATAGTGAAAACGTTTACTTCATTTAATATTGAAATTCTGGAAACACTTTTCAGCTTGTAGATTACTATCTTGAAAGTGAGGATGCAAAAGTCAAATATGACAGGAAAGAGGCTCAAAGTATCTGTACATTGATAAGGGATAGATTAAGGAAGACCTTCCAAAACCTACTGAAATTTAAAAAAAATACATTAAGAAATTATTAGGGCAAAATTTCAAACATAAAATAAATCAAGGAATAACAATTCTTAGGAATCTCAGTACTATGCATCATATAGTGGCATACTGTATCCATCATAGTCATTCACATAGGATATAATGAAAAAAATAGGACAAAAAGTGCCTTGGGAAAAGCTCTGACCTAAGTGCTAGAGAAAGACATCTAAAGAGAGAGCCTTTGAGATGGCTCACTAAACCTGGAAATTTCCCTCATTAATCTACAAGTTCAACGTAGGGAAAATTGCTTTTTGACCTCTTCATACTGTGGAACTGGGAAAAGGCATCCAATGCAGAAATACAATGTGATCTGCTACCTGAATTTGTATCTTACAGAGTTTTTGGCAAGATAAAGTAGATAAGTAAAGATAATAGTTTTTATTTTCCCAACTCCTGGCCTTATCACAAGTTAGAAAGGATCCATAGGTTCCAGAACTATGCAAGCATCAAGCACAGGTGGAGGCAGAATTGTGCATGTATTAAGGAAAAACACAGGTATTTTGCCACTCTGACTTTTGGTGAAGCAGCAGGCAAGTAAACTGAACTGCATGGAGCCACAAAGTGTTTAGGAGACCCTCACAGAAAAAAGAAATTTTAATAGATTGCAGGACTAAAAAAGGCCCTGTCCTGGTTCAGTTTCTTGTGGCGCATGATTTAACTGTGTCGATTGCTGTGCACACCCTAATCCCAGAGTAGTTTGTGGCTGTAGTTGTGACATATAACGAAATTAAGAAAGAAAAGTAGCGATTTTCTGGGACATGGCATTTAATAAATAAAATGTATGAGCTTAGATATCTCCTGTGCAAAAAGGTATTTTCTATTTATTGACATTCAAGGGAAATGCAGAGGAAATTATACTAAATACCAAAGATTTACATACTTTGCTGCTTTTTATGATGCCAGTTGTAAAGAAAAACAAGGCTTATCTAATGACAAGCACAGTTTCAGGCTTGAAAACACCAAGGAGATAACATGTTATTTTCTGGTCACATGCTTAACAAACATTAATAACACCTATCTTGGTGCACACTGAATGTATCTGCTAATACTTGACTTGCCTACTGATGTTTTGTAGATTAACATTTCACTTTGTCATTTCAACCTGCAGTCAATTGTTTTGCATAAGTCATTTTGTAAGCTAAAGACAGATATTTTTGTCAGTGGCCTAAGTAAAAGGGTTATTTTTAACATGGAAAATTTTAATTGTGTTTTACCTAACATGAAATTATATCCTATGGTGGCAAGATGCAGCTTTAGCTTGCCATGGTGTGCTGGTTTTGGCTGGGATAAAATTAATTTTCTTTATACTAGTTAGTATGGAGCTGTGTTTTGGGTTTGTGCTGAAAATAGTGTTGATAACAAAGAGATGTTTTTGTTACTGCTGAGCAGCGCTTACACAGAGTCAAGGCCTGTTCCACTTCTCACGCTATCCCACCAGCGAGAAGGCTGGGAATTCATAAGAAATTGGGAGGGGACACAGCAAGGACAGATGACACCAGCTGAGGGACATTCCATACCATATGAAATCATGCTCAGCATATAAAACTGGAGGAAGAAGAAGGAAGGGCGGGACCTTTGGAGTTATGGCATTTTTGTCTTCCCAACTAACCATTACACGTGATGGAGCCCTGCTTTCCTGGAGATGGCTGAACTCCTGCCCGCCAAAGGGAAGTAGTGAATGAATTCCTTGTTTTGCTTTGCTGGTATGTGTGGCTTTTGCCACAGGGGAGTGAGCAAGTGGCTGTGTGGTGCTTACTTGCCAGCTGGGGTTAAACCTTGACACATGTTTACAAGATTTTAGCATGTTGCATAGCACAATCTAAATATATCTTACTACAAAGGCAAGTTGAGTACTTCAACATAGATTTTCATTCATTTTGGAAAGGAAAAACAGAAGAAAGCTTATGATTTCCATCTTAAACTGAATGCATTTAAATTTGGCACTCCCTTTATTTGTCACTTCTTAGTAAGATTCTGTAAGGACTTGACTGATTTAAAAAAAAAATCATTATTTGAATAAAATCTATACCTTTATTCAGAAAATTTAGATTACTTATAGTTTTCAGTACACTATATAACAGGGGTTATTTGATTTGGATTTTGGGTTTGGTTTAGTTTTTTTATTTGTTTTCAAAAATATTTTGCAGAAAAGGATGTTTCCTAAGCTGTCTGAGGTCACTTAACTCTTTTTCACTTCTTTGGAAAAATCAGCCATCCAACCGGAACAGAACCATCTCTGTAACCTAGATGACTACTGCACACCCTTTAAATGAAAATTCAATACTGTAAAAAAGGAATTGCACAGTGAACAGTGCACTGGCTGAATTATGCCCAGAAAATGGTCTGACAAAAATATTTAAATAATAAATAAAGCAATAATAAATATATTAAATAAATAAATAATAAAGTAAAAACAGCAAGGACTGAGATTTTCTAAACACTCCAGAGGCCTTAGTGGCGTGTTTTGCCCAAACACTTTTCATGTAAAAGTAATAATACAGTTTACCACTGTAAACAGCTCATCATATCATACTCTTCTCTAAGTAATACAGAGAAGTGGATCAGCTACTTTAAAGAACCAACTAAGAGTAAAAAGATTCAGGTCAAAATGCATGAGGGGCTCTGGAGATACTGAGTAGAGCTAGTAAACTAAAAAGTCTTCCCTTCAGTTTCCAGTCATTTCCAAGTAGTAAAATAAAAATACTAATCAGATATTCTGTATGACACAGACCACCATGTTACTTGCATATGGGAGTTTCATTTTACAGTAATATATGTCAGTCAATAAGTTAATCCTTCTCTTCCGTTCATTTTACTATAGTGGAATAATTTTTTTTTCTTTTGAAATTGCTTCTCATTTTTTCTAGCAACTCGGATAAAAAAAGTTGGTGGACAAGCCATGCCACAAATCCAGGAAAGTTCAGATGTTAAGAGTAGAAGATCAGTTTGCAAGAGGGCAGTTAACACCGAAGTGTCATTTTTCTCACTAACAAGTGAGCAGAGTGAACACTGCATCTACTGCCAAGTTGTTTAACCAGTTTGTTCTTTCACTTTTTGTCTAACTTTATTAGAAACAAGGTTCCAAAAAACCTTACAGAAAAAATGATGTTAAGCTGCTTACATCTAGCAATGTATGTTTGTACTCTAGATAATTTTGCTATCTCTCTGTGTCTGTGATGAATCCTCTGGTTGGAAAGTAGCCTATGTTCAGCATTTATATCAACATAACAGCAAAACTTTCACTATTGTCACCTTACAGCCAAGTCTGAAACAGGCAGAGAAGTTTTAACTATTCTAGTTAGCAGTACTCTTGACTGTTCCACAGCTACTAGCCTGGTATTTATGCACAGACGTGAGAAATACGCAAAACACCAAGCACCTGCTTCTTCACAGTGGTCTGATATTTGTGATAATCTGTACATTTATGTGCATATTTCTTGTAAGAGCTGAATGTAACAAAGAATGTAATATCCAGTATCCTTACATGAATTTTTAAATTTCTACATTTCTTTTCATAATAGCTTACGATGAAAGTTTTCAAAAATATTAGCATTTTTTTGGAAATGCCAGAAAGATATTTTAAAACATAAAAATATTTTTGCAAAAATGTCATAGTAAGAGTTTTAGATTTTTTTTTATTTTTGTCAGACTTTTTTTTTCCATAATGGCATAGGAAATATAATCTTGCAACTGATGCCATCTTTCTGAAGCCGGGTTTCTGGACATAGCTTATGATAACATCAGTTATTTTACTTTCACGATTAATCATACAGATAGGTCAATGTATAGCCTTATTTGCAGAATGGCAAATAAAGACTTGCAATAAACACAGCCCAAAGGAAAATGAGGCTCTAATTAATGAGGTTGGTATTAACTTTGATAAATTGAAATGGGGAAATGCACTTTGGTTTTTTGGAGATTTTAAAACTAGAAGTTCAGACATGTTTACAAATTAGAGTATTTCTAGTCACGGTGATATCAAACTATGCTGAAAGAAACTGTAGAAACATTTTCAAAAAGTATGGCCTTACAATGGAAAACTTCAATTCAGAAATTAATTTCTAATTATAAAATTGTAGTAGTTGAAATTTCCAGCCACTTTGTCTTCTGTTTAATTACTTCCAAGCCTGTAAGATCCAATGTGAAGTATACTCATTCACAGATTTTACATGGGATTTAACATCAATGTAAATTACATCATATTTGACCACGGGGCGGTTTACACGGC
>NW_010511763.1:0-3610 GCF_000687285.1 Phaethon lepturus
GGGTGCCGGTGCCTCATCTCCGCCCCCCTGTGCAGCCCCACGGCTCTTAGGAGGAGGTGCCCAGCTCTCAAGTCCCTCGGTAGCTCCGTTGGCTCCCGGGGCCACAGAGCCTGGCCCTGTGGGGCAGCAGCCTCACAGAGACGACCTCCGCCAGCCTCGTCTTTCCTTGCAACCGCCTGTTCCCGACCGGGATGCTGCTCTCCAGGCTTCAAGCCCAAGTGCAGGAGTGGGGCCTGGCCAACTTGTTACTTGTTGCACTGCTCCTAAGCCTTCCTAGGCTGTACTCATAGACTGAGTACAACCAGCCTAGATAGATAATGGTGACACTGTTCAATTTAGGTCTGATTACTTCGTATGCCTTACTAATCACCAACCTCCAGAGGAGGGATTGATGAGAGGGACTTCAAGGAGAGATCTTGTTACAAGGGAGATGAACAAGGATAGAAGAATGCCACTGGTATGAAGTCAGCATCATCAGTAGTAACAGTAACTGGGGGAAAGGTAAGGCGGCAGGGGGAGAGCATGACCACCAACTCAATTGAGGGACTATGCCAATTGTCCCCCCCCCGCACCTGCCAAGAGTCTTAATTTTTTTTAAAAAAAGCTAATTTAAATAGTAACTGACCAGTAGCAAGTGATACAGTAATCACTAACCAATGAGTGTAAATTTGGGTGGGTTTTCCATTGTTTTTGCTAATCATGTAACAGGATAAATACAGCGTAATTCCTTCACATGGTGTGCTAAATTTGTGGAATTAACACATAGCACCCGCTTTTGCGCAAACGTGAAATAAATATCTCAGCTCTGCGTGCAAGATTGGCCTATTGCACACAGGGTACCGGACCCCAATTGTGGGACAACATAGCCATGGCCACCTTCCTCAGGGGTGACTTGATGCCGTGCCTGCTCCTCCACTCAGCAGTAGGAACAAAACCTCCCCCCTGGCCACCCTCCAGGCTTCTTCACGCTCTGTGCCGCAGCACCATGCCGGTCTCGCCCACTTTGGCCCCTTTTCGCCCTGCAGTCAGCCTGACCCTTTCCCCAAACCTTTGGAATGGACACGGCCCCGAGTTCTCCACAAGTGTTTATTGTCCCAATGCGTGGGAGGCAGAGGCATGGTCGGAGCCCCGGCGAACTGCTGCTACAGTTGTTACCGCAACAGCCCTGGGAGAAGCTGTAGGCACGAGGAGGTGCGAGGCACCAGGGTGGGAGCCGTGGGGGCCGGGGAGGAGGTAGCTTGTCGTGGTGCAGTAGTGCAGCAGCATGGCTGAAGTGTGCAAGTACCCGCCTGGGGCAGGGGAAGGCACCAGGATTGGCACAAGGGCCACAGGGCAGCAAGGGCAGACCGGGATCTCCTCACACCAGGCATGGCAGTGATGAGCACTTGCCCAGCTGAAATGGCGCTGAGAGAGGGGCCTTGTAACCTAAACACCCCCCCTTCCAGGAGTAGGAGTGCACAGGGCTCAGCAGAAAAACGTTTCAGTGCAGTACGGGCCTGGCTGGGCAGGCACACCACGCTCTGGAGATGCCCTCTGCTCGCCAAAATGGTGTTTTATCCTTTTTCTAACCCCTTTCTTGACCAGAAAGGATCCCCTATGCTGAGCGGAAAGCCAGGCCATGCAGATTTGTACCTTTGTAGTGCTGCCCCCCTCCAGCTGTCCCAGGGCTGCCTGTACCTTTATTCCTGCCTGCATCCTTGCCCTCTCTGCCCAAACCCTGGCTGCGGTGGCAGGGGGTCAGCATCACCGCAGAGGGGTTTGGCTGTCTGGAAAGTATTTTGTCTCACCTGCCCGTGGCAGGGGGGCAAAGCAGCCGGTTCACCCCCCTTAAACAGGAGCCTGGCATGCTGTGGCTCAGCCTCATGCTCTTGCAGGAGGGCAGGACACAGGCAGGGACGAGAGGGCAGTTCACCCTGGGATGGGCAAGGTGCCCAAGCCCCCAGCCAGCGCGTGGCCTCATCCCTTCGGGCCGGAGATGAGGGACAGAGCTTGGAGGAAGGGGTTTGATTTTGGGGGGCACAAGGGGGACAGGGCACAGGGAGGAACTCACTGCTCTGCGTGGCTGAAGTCGTAGCAGAAGTTTAAGTTGCTGGGAGGCTTTGGGATGGGAGGGGGGGTGTCGGGGATGCTGATGTTCTCCAGGTCCAGGAGCCGCAGCTTGAGCTCCATGGACAGCAGGACATCGAGGTCTGTCTGTGTTCGCTCGCTCGTCATCTCCTTGCCCAGGAGCACATTCAACCCGTCCGTCCAGAGGCAGAACTGAGGAAGCACAGGCAGCACTAGCACCAGCCCTGGGCAGCCAGAGAGGCCCCCACCCCACACACGACTCCCTCCCCTGTCTGCTGTCCCCTGGGCAAGGACATCTGGCCACAGCGTGCCACCCCAGCGGGCCCTTGGAGCTCACCTCGTACCGGGTGGGTGCAATGAAGTTGAGGCAGTAATCCTCCACATCGTACACGATGGAGAAGGCCAGCTCTAGGACATCCTGCGGGGTCAGCACAGCAGGTAAGCAGCTTCTCAGCTGGACTCTTCCCACCTGCCTCCCAGCCTCCTCCTCCGCGCCCCAGAAGACCCAAGAGGTCTACAGTCTCAAGCCACATCAAAAACCTGCCACCGTCCACCCACCACCAAAAACCATCACAGCAGCTGCGCAACGCGAGGTACGAGGTGCTGACCTTGTTCTGCTTCCCAGAGCTCTTCTCCTTCGTGTGCGGACACTCCTTCCCCACAAGCAGCATTTTCATGTCCGCCACAGGAACTGGGGCACGCGGAGAAGCTGTGAGCACCTGCTCTCCTCTCCCCCGGGTCCCCGGGGCTCAGAGCCCAGCAGAGCCCGAGCATTGGGGCTCGCAGCCATCCACAACTTGGGGCGGCACAAGCCGCTCTGCAGCGCCTGCTGGAGAGCCAGCCCACCCCAGCCTGAACTCCCACAGCGCCCAGTCCCACCGTACCAGCAGGCACTGGGCCAGGCGCACGGCACCCAGGCAGAAAGGCAATTCCCACCTTAAGGCATCCCCAGCACATCACAGCTGGGGTGAGCAGAAGACTCCCCTCCCTCCTTCCCACCCTTTCTTTCTCTCCATCACCTACTTTTCTCTGGCAGGCTTTCGATGGGGGGAGAGTGCACTTCCTCCTCCACGTCCCCGTAGTGCAGCACCTTGTGGTTGGGTGACAGGCGGCAGTACCAGAGCTTGTCTGCAGCAGAAAGGCCATTGGGAAATGCCCAGCCTCCCGCCGCTGAGGTCCCCTTCCCCGGGTGGATGGAGCTGCCCCCTCGCATCTGCACACCCCACTTGGTTGCACCCCGTGGGTTAGGTCATGTCACCCATCCAGGGAGCCGGACACGCTGCTCCCCGCAGATTAATTGCCACTTCTGTGTTGATGGGGGAAGGGGGCACTCCGGCACAAGCCTCTGCCCCGCTCCCAGGAGTGAAGGGCTGGCACTCACCCTGCCTGCGGCGGCTGCTGATCTTGCGGAAGAGGGTGCCCTCGCAGAGGTGCAGCAGGCGCTGCTGTCGGATCAGCTCCAGGAGCTCTGGCTTCAGCCTCTTGCGCAACTCCCTGGGGCGAGAGCCAGCAGAAGAGCAGCACGGCCGCTTCAGCGGGTCCT
>NW_010511763.1:3720-9369 GCF_000687285.1 Phaethon lepturus
ACAGCCCCCCATCGCAGCTCCGGCTCCCTGCTCGCAGCCCACTCACAGCACGGGCACAGCCAGCGTCTCCTCCTGGTGCAGCCGCTCCGTCTGCCGCAGTTTAAGGATCTCGCTGTAGTTCAGCGCATTCACTCTGGTCTTGAATAGCTCTAGGGAGGTGGGCTTGAGGGACAAGGTCCTGGTGATCTGCTCCCGCACCACCTGCAGTACCTGTGGGGCCCAGGACATCACCCCCAGTCTGGTGACCGCTCCCCAGAGCCCTGGAATTTGGCCCCAGCTCCCATCTGGGGCCCCAGCGTCCCCTCGCACCTTATCAAAGTCCTCCTGGGTAGCGCGCATCTCCTTCCAGGTCTTATTCACCAGCTGGATGCAGATGCAGAAGAGCTCTTCAAAGAAATGATCCTGCCCGAAGAACATAGGGTAAAAGGCCTGAGCCGTCTCCGAGCCTGTGGTGAGAAGGACAGATGATGCCAGACTCCCCAGTTTTCCCAGAGCATTTCAGCATCCAGGAGAACCTGGATATTTCCCAGCCCTACCTCCTCCCCTTCCCCTGCTGTCGGCCACGCCAGAGCCCGGTGGCCCCGAGCATGCAGCCCCCTACCCTGGCAGGCAGCAGGGCAGGGAGAAGGACAAGCTGGGGCACACACATACACGGCTCTCCAACGTGCAGGATCTCGCAGAGGATCAGGGTGAGCTGGATGCTGCTTCGAGCGAAGGGGCATTCATGTTTGTCTTCCCGGCTGCTGTTCTCGAGGACAAACTGGAGGAGAGGGTCGTTGCCTCACGTTACACGGGGAACGGACTCGGAGGGTGAGCTGTTCCCCTAAGTTGAGCCGTCCCTAACGGGAGTCATTCACTCTCCCCAAAAGCCAGCCCCAGCCTCCTCTTTCCCCTGCCACAGCGCGGGAGCTGATCACGGGCACAGCAGGTCGGAGCGTGGCTAATGCTCTGCAGCCACTGGCTGGTTTTGCCCAAATCGCCCCGGTTCGCTCAGATGTGAACAAGGTCTGGAAACCAAGCTGTGGGGAAAACACTAAAAATTACAGGGACCCTTCAGTGCCACCGGCCCTCAGATGGCTGCTTCTACCCACAGGAAGGACTTGGCTCTGTCTGAAACAGGGCAACGGTAGGACACCTGCCTGAAAGGCACATCCTTGCCTGGGTTTGGCCAAGGATGGGTCACGAGGAAAGGAAAAGGTGGGGGAGATCCACCAGCACCTCTCCACCACGGAGTTCTCCAGGAGAGAGCACGCACCCTGCTGTAGGCGTTGGGGGTATGTCTGGAAAAATACACCATGTTGTCGAGGGCAAGGAGTCCCGGTGGGGCACGGCGGAGGTCCTCTGCTGGGTTGCTGTTGTTCTAGGAGGACAAAGAAGGATGTGATTTAGCAGCTGCTGCTTTCTTCTCCGAGCAGCAGTGTCCTCCCGATGCAGCCACAGGGTTTGCCTTTGAGTCCTGGCAGCCCCGCACTTGCTGTTTAGGAGTACCGAGGGAGCAGAAGGGAGGTACTGCCTGCTGGCCTGTCAGCATCGACGGGGACACCAGGCTTAGAGGAGCCATCAGAAGGTGGGGCCAAGGCCGGGTAGCAGAGCCAGCGTGGGGCTGGCGAGGGGACGCGGGGTGGGGACGCACCACGAAGCCCAGCTTGCGGAACTCCTTGGCACACAGGGATCGCCGGCGCTCGGTGCTGAAGTTGCTGGCAGGCGCCTCGCTCTCCGACTCAAAGGCGGTTTGGCGCAGCGACTGGAGGAGCTCCCGCTGTTCCTGGAGGGAGAGCGGAGAGGAGGGGATGCCGGTGAGCCCCATGCAAGCAGGTGCTCCCAGGACAACTGACGATGAAACCAAATGTGCTGGGTTCACCCGAAGGTGAAGTTTCACCCGCTTCTATTTCTACAGAAGAAGAGACCAGGACCAGACTGCTTGCGGACCTGTGAGTAGGGATCCATGGAGGTCCTCATGCGACGCTCGCACAGGTTGAGGCTGACGGACTGCAGCACGTACAGGTAATGGGCCATCTCGTCCCCCAGCGGCTCAGAGCTGTGGATGATGTTCTACAGGAGACCGTGAGTGAGAAGGTTCCCCCAGGCTGCTGCTTCCCAGTTCCTCCAAGCCCAGGGCCCAACAGCCAAAGCCCGGCAGCTCCTGCCGCCCGAAGGGGCATTGGGAAGTGGGCAGCTCCCCTCGGGGTTGGGTGAGAACTGGCTGTACTGAACAGCAGGCAGCTGGGGGTGCAACCCCAGGCATGTGGGTGCCAGCAGAGCAGAAACCACAGGAGATATCAAGGAAAGGGTGCAGAGCACCCAGGCAACCCAGCCAGGAACGGTCACCAGAGGCAGGGGCTGAGGAGACAGACAGGGGCCGAGGAGACAGGACAGAACAGGTCCTTGACAAACCCAGCTCCTCACCTTGTGGATAAACTGCCTGATGTTCTTCTCCCTCAGGTAGTCCATCATATCCTAGGAAGGGGAGAGGCTGCAAGACATTCCCCGGCTCCGCACACCACCATTTCCCAAAAAAGACGGTATTCCCTCCGCAGACCCATTCCCCGCTATGCCTGGCTTTGGACCACGGGCAGGGTGGGGACAGAAAGGAACCAGCAGTCTCAGGAGTGATGCTGGTGAGCTGGAGACCTGCCCCCAGCTTCCACTGCCCTGGCAGCCAGGACTAGCCCACCTCAGTGGGGCTCAAACAGATCCAGGCCAGGTTGTGTCAGTCAAGGAGAAGAGGAAGAGTGAGGTCGCTGACTTGAAATGTCTCCAGGCACCTCTCGGAGCCCCACCATCCCAAAAAACACAAATGCTACAGCGGAGGACCCAGCTGTCCAAGACCCCATGATGGGGGCCCAGCCATGATGGCCCTGATGTGCCAGATGCTGGGTCTGAGCCATCACGGTCACTGTGCCACCACCAGCCGTGATACTTCTCCCACCCTTTGAGATCTTGCACCGTGCCCCCCCCCAAAAAACTACTCCAAGGGGTGCAAGACAGCAGAGGCTGCTTGGCAGAGCACCTCTGTGACAGGGGCATTGTGGTGCTCGGACCTGCAGTGCCCACCGCCCTGCCATCACCCCGTCCTGCCTACAGACCAGCCCCTTACCCGCCGCTCAGCGTCAGTCGCAGCCAGCAGTAACGCAATGAGCAGGGCCATCGCCTTCAGCTGCAGCTGGGCATTTGTCCTGCAGAAGGAGGATGAGGATGGGGAGAGTCGCCAGCTCTGAGGATGGTCTTGCCCTCCCCAAGGAAAGGTCCTCTCCTCGCTTCACTGCTGGACCCCACTGCACGGAGCTGGGGGACCCAGAGAGGCCAGAGCCATGAGTGAGCAGCTGCTGACAGTGGGACCAGGGGTGAGATGGTCCCCACAGCTGTGACCACAGAGCACCCGTGGATGGATCAGATCTTGCTCTGCACACACTCGTGGGTGCAGCATTTTGGAGCTGCAGGAAAACCCAGGGTGAGCAGCAGACTCTGGCAGGAGGCCTGGGCATGAGCCTCTCCATTTTCTAGAAAGAAAAACCTCCAAACTGAAGAGATGCAGAAGTATGAGGAAGATGAGGGAACAAAGAGCCTGCCAAAGATGAGGGATTCAACAAGCACTGCCACCCCCAAGTTGCAAGGACCATACTACTGCTCCCAAGTACGCCGGGGAAAGGGAAGGAAGTGCCAATGAAGAAATTCGAAAGAAACAGGCCACAAATGAACCCATGAAGGAATCTGACCTGGAAACAAGATGGTTTCCAGGACAGCCCATCCATCCCCCAGCAGCAGGGATGGGACAGGACAGGCTGCCCACCCACAAGTTGTTTAGGAAGGGACAATACAACGTTGTGCCAGGGATAAATTGGCAAGACCCAGAGAAATCCCTTCCATCACCTCATCCCCACTGGCTTTGGGATGGGGGCAAATGGTGCTCTGGCCTCTCCACTTACACCTGCAGGTGGGTGAGAAGACGATCCAGTGTCACTTCTTTTTTGACCAGCTCAAAGAGGAGGCGACTGGTAGGTACCATGTTCTCCAAGATAGACAAAGAGAGCTGCTGGACAGATGTGTCCACCACGTTCATATTGACGTAACTCACTATCTATGAGACACAAAACCAACCGTCGACGGCAGGCTGAGCCTGAGTGACGAGGGCAGCAAGGAATCCCAAGGGCACAGACTGCGGAGCCTGCTGAAGACGCTTACCTTCTTGATGAAGGCTGCGCTCAGAGTCTCCCAGGAAACAAAATCGTGCTCCATCAGCTCCATGAAGGCCTTCAAGGTGTGAGCTAGTATGTGCCCTGTGCTGGAGGGACAGATGAGCAACACAGTGAGGATGGGTCCAGACACTCCCCATCACCACTGTAAGACAGGAGTTGGTTGCATGGTGGTGGGTACGTTAGAAATGGCTAGAGAAGCAGTGAGCAGGAGGAGAAAGGAAAGACTGTTGAGCAAGAAATCGGGCTCCTGCTTAGTCATCCCAGGAAGTAAAGGCAGGGGAAGTTCAACAGTTTCTGGAAAGCCACATTACCATGGTACAAAGATCACTGCAGACAAGCCCTCGGGAAAGCCAAGCCACCCCAAATCCCTCCCCCTACTCCCAAGAAACACGCACTGCACTGCCTGGTTTTAGGCTCCACATCCTCTGTGAGGTAGAAGCTCAGAGGAGACGCACCGTACGCCCTGAACGAGTCAGGTATTCACTAGTATTTGGCAACAAGGATTTCCTTGAGCTGAGAGATCCTTAGATCTCTCGCAGCTAAAACCTCAGGGCAGAGGGATTGTTTGGGGTTGCAGGAATGAGCAGCAGCAAAGGGTAGGATCATCAGAGGAGATTTCCTGGCAGCAAAACCCATGGGGCTGCGGATGACCCAGCCGGCGAAGGAACAGGAGGTTCAAGTCTGGGCACATTCACGAGGTGTCAGGGCCACAGACCAGGGGACCCTTCCCCCGGCTGCCAGCGTGTGGGGTCACAGGCACGTACCTGCAGGTAAGGAGCCTGCAGAGCCGAGTGCCCGGCCACCAGCGCTGCCCTTCGTGCTGCAGCATAGGGATCAACGAGCCAGGAACACCAATGGAGTCCACTCCAGCACCCAGCTTGGAGCTCATGCAGCATTAGCAAGGGAGAAGAAAAGTCCAGAACCGCAAGGAAAGTCCCTTCCTGATACTCACTCATTCCCTTCTTCCACAATATGGAAGATTTGTTTCAAGCCATTCCTGTTGATGAACTCTTGAGCAAAGGTAACATCCTGGGAGAGGTTTGCAAGCTTCTTCAGCGAGTCAGTCTTCAAATCCGAGTTGTTGCTCTGGATCCCACTGTACAACCTCTCTGCTTCTTGGTCCTACCAGGAAGGAGAGAATCAAGCCAAAGGGGCTCACCGAAAGACAGCGAGAAGCTTGGAGGTAGAGGCTGGAAGAGCTTAGGCAGAAGGAGGGTCAGGGTAGAGCAGCCCTGGTGAGGAGCTGGACCGAGAGACAGAGCTACCAGAGCAGAGACCAGGAGGAGCTGAGGAAGGAGGTCAAACTGGTGCAACGCTAAGAACGCTTCACGAGTGGGCCCAAAGCATTTCAAGATGATTTAGTTTCTCTTCAAACTCCCCCAAGCTCTGCTGAGGGAGAATGAAGGTTGAGACAGGTCTGTGGGGTCAGAGGCACCGAGAGGAGCCGTCACGA
>NW_010511763.1:9400-9712 GCF_000687285.1 Phaethon lepturus
AGAAGCCGCCGAGTGAGGCAGCGGCAGAGGGCTTGGAGCACCGCATCGCCCCATCGCAGGGGGACATCCCACCAGACCACACAGCGGAGAAGGAGATGGGGGACAGAGGGATGTACCGGGGAGGTGGTCAGCTGTAAAATGCTCCCGTTCTTAATCTCCCCACGGTTCTGTAAGGAGAAAGGAACCGGTGAGCCGGCGAGCACCGTGCCGGTGGGGCGGGGAGACACCGGGGGCTGTCTCACCAACTCGGTGATGTAGGTCTGCCGCCCGTCCACGTACTGCAGGGCGTAGCGCTCGGCGTTGGGCAGGCTC
>NW_010511764.1:0-315 GCF_000687285.1 Phaethon lepturus
TGCGCGCCTGCCCCTGGGCTGCCACCCACTGACCCCAGCATCCCCGCAGGCGATGGTGGTGGTGAAATACCTCTTCCAGTTTGGGTTCTTCCCCTGGAATGGCTACGCCATGCTGGTGCGCAACGAGGGCAAGCCCTTCTTCCCACCTCGCATCCTGGGCTTGGAGAAGACCGACCGCTACATCAAGTACGACCTCATGCAGCTCCTGGCGCTCTTCTTCCATCGCTCCCTGCTGCTGGTGAGCCCTGGGGCACGGGCACCACCGCGGGCACCGCCCGGGTGGGCGTCCGTGGGTGCTGGAGGTGCTCCTGGAGG
>NW_010511764.1:408-2399 GCF_000687285.1 Phaethon lepturus
CACCCATGGCTGGTTGGGTCCCTGGGGTGGAAGGGGAGCTGATGCTGTGGGATGGGGGGTGAGGTGTGTGGGGTGTGGGGCATCAGGAACCCTGTCCCCCTGACCGCGGCCCTTCACAGTCCTACGGGCTGTGGGACCACGAGGAAGACCCCTTCCCCAAGAAGAAGGCAGAGGTGGAGCAGGTGGAGGATGAGGAAGAGGAGGAGAGGCGGGAGGAAGCAGCATCCCCGCCAGTGCCAGCGGGTGAGGAAGGGACAGAGGTGCTGGCAGAGCCAAGGGCGCCGGGTGCAGCCTTGGGGCCGGAGCCAGAGCCGGAGGGCGATGCCGTGGGGCAGGAAGAGGGAGCCGGGGCCATGCAGCTTCGCTTCAGGAGGAAGAGGTGGGGGGGGAAGAAGCAGCTGGAGGCGGCTCCAGAGGAAGGTGAGTGACGGTTCCCATCCCTCAAGCCCTGGTGAGGGGCAAGGCTGGTGTCTTCTGGGGCAGGACACAGCCCCACAGGACCCCGGGCTGTCGCCCACACTGTGCCTCACTCATAGAAGATGGGGAGGAGGAGGAAGAGGAGGAGGAGGTGGAGGAGGAAGAGGCAAAACAGAGCCACGCTCAGAAGAAACTGAAGGCGTTTGGGCTCCGAGTCAAGCTCTTCTTCCTCACCATGTGAGTGCCCCATGGTGCTGGTTGGGCTGGGGGTTGTGGGGTGCAGCCCCCCGCTCACCCATCCCCTTTGTCCCCTGCGCCCTCCAGGGCGCAGAACATGTACCAGCCGGTGCGCGGGTTCTTCCGGGACATCCTGCACACCCAGCACCGGGCAGCCACCGACGTCTACGCCTTCATGTTCCTGGCCGATGTGGTTGACTTCATCATCATCATCTTTGGCTTCTGGGCCTTCGGGGTGAGCAGAGGGGGTCCTGCAGGGCACCAGCTGGCCAGCTCCCACGGCGGGGTCAGGCTGGGCTGTATCCTGAGCTCTCCTGCATCCCCAGAAACACTCGGCGGCTGCCGACATCACCTCCTCGCTGTCAGATGACCAAGTGCCGGAGGCCTTCTTGGTCATGCTGCTCATCCAGTTCACCACCATGGTCATTGACCGTGCGCTCTACCTCCGCAAGACCGTGCTGGGCAAGCTCATCTTCCAGGTCATCCTGGTCTTCAGCATCCACCTCTGGATGTTCTTCATCCTGCCGGCCGTCACCGAAAGGTACCGAGCATCCCCCGAGGATGTCCCCAAGGGCACAGTGTGGTCCTAGGGTGGCACCTTTGTGTCCCCAAGCCCACGTGGTGGCCTGGCCTGGCCGGGGAGGTGGCCGGAGGGGATGACACCTCCCTCCCACAGATTGTTCAGCCTCAACACGGTGGCCCAGCTGTGGTATTTTGTGAAGTGCATCTACTTCGCGCTGTCAGCCTACCAGATCCGCTGTGGCTACCCCACCCGCATCCTGGGCAACTTTCTCACCAAGAAATACAACCACCTCAACCTCTTCCTCTTCCAGGGGTATGGCACAGGGCCACACGGACCCCCGGGTGCCCAGTGGGCGCCGTGCCAGCCCCCTCTCCTTGCATCCCCCCCAGGTTTCGCCTCGTGCCTTTCCTGGTGGAGCTGCGGGCCGTCATGGACTGGGTCTGGACGGACACCACGCTGTCCCTCTCCAACTGGATGTGCGTGGAGGACATCTACGCCAACGTCTTCATCATCAAATGCAGCCGTGAGACAGAGAAGGTATGGCCCTGCCGTGCTAAGAAGGACCTCCCAACATGCCCCTTGTTGCTTGGGGTCCCCCCAAGCCCTCCTGGCACGGCGTACTGTCTGCCCCCCCCCAGAAGTACCCCCAGCCCAAGGGGCAGAAGAAGAAGAAGATCGTGAAGTATGGCATGGGGGGCCTCATCATCCTCTTCCTCGTGGCCATCATCTGGTTCCCGCTGCTCTTCATGTCGCTGGTGCGCTCCGTGGTGGGCGTTGTCAACCACCCCATCGACGTCACCGTCACCCTCAAGCT
>NW_010511765.1:0-938 GCF_000687285.1 Phaethon lepturus
AGAGGAGAGGAGAGGAGAGGAGAGGAGAGGAGAGGAGAGGAGAGGAGAGGGAAGAAGAAAAGGAAAGGAAAGGAAAGAGAGAAGAAAAGGAAAGGAAAGGAAAGAGAGAGGGGGGAAAAAAAACCCTTTTGAAAACCTTAAACCTGCCTCTTTATCTCCCTAATCTGTATTTCCCTCCCAAAGCCTCTTTCTGTACAGGATGAAAGCAGATTTCTCCTCTTTATTTTCGTTTTCTGTGTCCTTTAGGAAGGCATTTGCTCGAGACTAATTGAATTTTCTGCCCGTGGAGAGAAAGACACGACACAGAGTGAGTTAAAGTCCGACACCAGGACAGGGCGCAGGAGCCGTGTTAACTGGTGTGGGGGACAGCCCCTCACTTAACAAAAGTGTTTAATTCTGTCCCCTCTTGTTAAGAAGGGGCGGAAGGAGGGGATATTTATTCTGTTCTTTTCTCAAGGTTTTTCCTTTCGGGTCACAAAGTGCCCCCCACGCTCCTGGCCCCCCTCCTCTCCCCGCTTTTGTGGCAGCAGCAGCTGGTGGGTTGCAAAGGGGACAGGCTTTGTCTTTTGACACACTTGAACATTTCTGCACAGAGCTGGGGAAACCTTTCCCTTCCCCACCTCTCGCCTCTCCGGGCCGGGAGGAGGGAGCGAGGGGCAAGCGGCGGAGTTACGGCCGAGGGGATAAAACGGCACAAAGGGTGGTGGAGGCACAGTGGACGAGGGATCGGGGCCGGGCGGCGGCGAGCAGATGGTGATGGGCTCTGGCGAGGGGGTGGGATGGCCCCAAATACCGGGGAGGCTTGTGTCGAGCAACCAGTTGAAGGGAGAGGGGAAGAAAGCAATGCGAGAGGCAGTGATCCCGTAAAGGAGAGCGCAGGGGCTGCCTCTTCCCAAGTCCAACAAAGGAACCTCTCCTCTTTCCCTTTGTCTGCCTCG
>NW_010511765.1:969-3960 GCF_000687285.1 Phaethon lepturus
GTTGTCAGCCTCCCAGGGATGAGCCCTAGTTAATCTTCTGGCTGCAACACGTGGAGGATTTGCTTGGTTTGTGCTACATGTCCATAAAAAGAGCTCCTTTTTCTGCAAACAGCAACCTCAAGTCCTCCAGGAAGGGTGCGCAAACCCTTCAGTCCCTCCACATCTCCTCCAGGAATGGGCCATCAGGCTGAGCCCCAGGAATGGATGTGATCCAGCCACGTTTGACACCAGGACCACCACCAGACATGAGGAACACCACGGTGCAACCCAGCAGAGGTGGCCTGGGGCTGGAATGAAGTCAGGGTCCTTGTAGGTGTGAGCAGGAAATTGGGGCTTGACCCCTGAGCTACCCCCGCAGCGGTTAGTGTAACCTGCCTGCACCCACCCCATTCCGTATGGGTTTGCAGCCCTGGGGATGGCCCCGCCGCTTTCGCGGTCCTGGACAAAGCTAAAAGTAGACAGCTAAAAACCAGCTCTCTCATGAGCTCATGGCTTGAAGACTAAACCCCTCCACTCTCTTCCCCATGACCGAACACCTCATACGAGACCCCAGCCCCTACCCTGGGGCGAGACCACGACTTTATTCTGCAGAGAAAACCAAGCCCTCGCAGCCTAATTGCAGCTACTGGGCATTTATGTACAACTGATACCCAACAGCCTGCACCGGGAGAAAGTCCTCCCTTCCCAGGCTGAAGATGGGAGCACGTGTGGACACTAAAAGATAAGCCTCCCAAATCGCAGCCAGTGGCCTGATTAAAGTCCGTCCAGCTCTCCCTTATACGGGTGCAAGCTGGCAGCTTCAGTGGGTGAACACCGGGGTAAAATCAGTATGAGATGAGTGAGAACAGAGATGTGAATTTTAAATTTGCGCAGCACCGGACACATAGACGAGGCTTTGGGAAACGCCTGCTTCCGCAGGAGCTTTCAGGAGAGTCCTTATGAGCGGAAAATGAATAGATACATTCATTATCCAAATTGTCTTATTTTTGTGGTGCCTCTTGAGTAAACCCACTTCTGAGGCTGTCCTAATTGCTTTGCAATAGAGCGGAGATAAATATTTATCAAACAGCTGCATCAGGAAACCACAATTCAGAGACCCAGTATCGGGTGATGTGTCTCGGGAAGGGTGAGTCTGCGTGGTTTTAGCTTGCTGACCTGTCAGGCTTCCTCCCTCGCGCGGGGCAGCGCTTCACCCAAGCCCAGACCCACGTGGCACCACACTAGTCCCATGCCATCGCTTGGAGCTGGTCAGGCAGAGCCTTCGCAGGACACTTCTTCATGCTGGAGTCCCCTCATTGCCCTGTCCCATTGACCTGGTGTTTTCTGACACCTTTTCTTCCTCTGACTTCATGGCCTTGCTCGCTTTCTATTAAAAACCCCAGAGATGTGGCCCATATTCCTCTGGGAGCCCCAGTGCTAAAAGAAGCCCGCATGCAAATATTTAGCCACACTATTATTAGCGCAGGAACATCCAACCAGATGGCAACGTTTCTAGGTCTTACTGTGCAAAACTGGCTCTTTGGAATAAAACAGGCTGGGATGGAGCTCCAGGATCGCCTGCCGCTCCCTGAGATCCCAGACCGCTGTGCCGAGGCCATGGGACACATGGGACAAGGGCTTTTCTAGCATCTCGCACATGTGGGACATCCCCTTGGCAAGCAGCTCTTCATCTAAAAAGAGAGGAAATGATGCTGACAATCAAATTTTGAGGTTCAGTGTGTCAGACAAGAGGCTTGGCTTGCATGTGTTCACAGCATGAGTGCACAGGTCTCCCCTTGCCCCAGGCGTACCTGATGCCTCAGCAGAGAGGAGGCATTTTGCATTTACTGCAATCCACCACGTGCTATCCATAGCCGGGGAGGGCAGAAACCCTTCTGTTAACACTAACGTTAGCATTAAGCAGCCTCAGCAGCAAAGAGCAGCAGAATTCCCTCTGCTGCACACTTTGTGCCCATCCTTCAAAAAAACTTATCCTCCCAGGAGCACGTTTTCAAGCTAGACATGCCCAGGGAGATGATTTTAATGCCGAGCACGAGCCAGCTGAAGTGCCGGTCTAAATTTCAGATGGATGACGTTCCCGCTTAATTGGGAGCGGGTGTTTTTTTGACTCATGCAAAGGACATGCTATTTTTATAATGAGCTGATTTCAGATCACAGCCTCCTTATGTTAGGCTCTGCACACATATCTAATGAAAGCCAGGTCCTGCCTAGAAGCCCGTACAACAGGCTGAGAGTTGGGAAGGGCGCTCAGAAGCATCTCACCCAAGGGCTTTGCGAGGTTGCCCACCAGGGTCTACTTTTTCCATCCTCACTCATGTCGGAGAAGTTAAATATTTACTGGAGCCATTAAATATTTATGCTAAGCTACTCCTCCCGTGGGGAGGCATCCTATCGCTGGCTCCCGGGGGTCTGCGACCAATTCGCTCACGTGCCTGTGCTCAGCTCCGCTCTGCTCCAGAGTGCAAACACGCAGGGGCTTCATGTCCCGTAGGGAGGGGAAGGCTTTGGTTCTGGCACCAATAATACTATTAGGTGATGGTTTTGATGGTTCTTTGGGCATCTTCCTTAAAGATCAAGCCTTCTGGGGAGGTGTGGGTTGCTCTTTGCTGTCCTTTCTGTGTGTGGGAAGCTGTGCGAGAACATCGAGCCTGACCCAGCCCCGGCTCTCTCCCTCCTCCCGGCAGGTCACCACCAGCACCGGCAGAACATCAGGGCTCAAGGCAGCAAGTCCCTAATCCATAGTATCCAAGGGGACCCACGGCTGACGCAGTAAGAGCAGGCAACCCAGTGGCAGTGCCAAACCTCGCTGCTCTGCGAAGCGCAGACCAAAGGGCAGAAGCTGCCGCCGGGCTGAGCGGGTTAACGCTGCTGCGTCTCTCCGCTGGAATGGGGCCAGAGGAAAAAGGCTCCACCGTTTCCCCGTCCGCCTGGAAAACAGGCCGGCTGTTTTCTCCAGCGGCAGAAGGCTGTTTATTCTGGGCCAGATTCAAC
>NW_010511766.1:0-689 GCF_000687285.1 Phaethon lepturus
CCGAACACCCCTGGGTCTCTCCCCCCCTCCAGCATTTGGGGGGGCTCCTCTCCACCCTCCAGAATATTTTGGGCGCCTTCTATGCCCCCCAGCCAAACCAGGGAGACTTACCCCTCAGGGGTGGGCCTCTGCCCGGGCCCTCAGCTCTGGGCAAGGAGGATGGAGGTGAGGAGGGCATCAGAGAGTGCGACCTTCAGCAGCACAACCCGGACGGCCACGAGCAGGGCTGCTGAGGCACGAGCTGGCGGCACTGCAATGGAGGGGATGGAGTGATGCCTGCCACAGGCACCCTGCTGCCCCCACGTCCCCTCCAGGACTGCAGTAGGGCCAGGTCAGGGGCAGCATCCCCAAGACTTTAGGCCCAACAGGCTCCCCCAGGGCCCGTCGTGGGCTTTTGTCACTTTCAAATGTACCCAAGACACCTTGTATCACCCTCATGCTGTTCCTGAGAGCAAGATGGCTCTGACCCACCTTCCCTATCCTCCCCACCCAGATGGAGCTTCATCCCCTCTCCTCCAGCCCCACAATGCTGCAGGGACCCACCCTGGCCACTACACAGCCCCTAGCCGGGTCCCTGCCAGAAGCCCAGCAGGGTTTCCTCCCCGACAAGTGACATTCCCGCCGCAGCAGTGCCTGGACACTCACCAGCCATGCTGCCAGGACACGGCTCTGCTACCGCCTCATTGCCT
>NW_010511766.1:854-1156 GCF_000687285.1 Phaethon lepturus
GGTCCAGGCAGCAGCAGGCTGGGCAGAGGGGGTGGCAATAGATCCATACCCGTGATGGGGATGGCGCTGGAGCTGTGGGCAGGGGAGGTCCTGTTGGGCCCTACATGGCAGGTGAGATCCCCCTCAGCCAGGGGGTCGTCGGGGAGGAGGGAGATGGTGCAGACGGTGCCACCATCCTCCTGAGAGGCCCCGTAGGCAAAGGAGTGTAGGGCACTGCCATTCCCACCGGAGATCCATACGGTGTGGTCGGAGCTGGGGGCCAGGTCACTCACCACACAGACTATCAGCCGCCGCCGCTGCCC
>NW_010511767.1:0-2953 GCF_000687285.1 Phaethon lepturus
TCCTAGACTATTTCCTCTCTGTTGTGTTATATTTTCAGCAGACATCCGGTAAATTGATGTCCCCCACAAGAAAGGGGGACTCATATATTGCTGAGTATGATGTCATACCGTATGGAATATCCCTTTTGTCATTTGGGGTCAGCTGTCCCAGCTGTGTCCCCTTCCAGCTTCTTGTGCACCCCCAGCCTACTTGCTGGTGGGGGGGTGGGAGAAGCAAAAAAGGACTTGACTCTGTGTAAGCACTGCTCAGCAATAACTAAAACATCAGTGTGCTATCAACACTGTTTCCAGCACAAATCCAAAACAAAGCCCCACACTAGCTACTATGAAGAAAATTAGTTCTATCCCAGACAAAACCAGCACAAACCCCCACAACAATTAGTATTTTGGTAGCATTTCTGAATAAGCTAATGCAGTTACAAAGGTATGTGCACACATGCAACAGAGTTTTTACAAGACTTGCATTGTATTAGCTGTCTGAAATAAAGGCTAAAGTTAAGCATTTGTATTATTATAATTCCATGTCAATTTTATGATTCTGCTCTTTTCCAATACCTTCAACTAAAAGCAAACTTTCTCCATTAAACAATGAATTCCACAGCAAGCACAGTAATTTCTGTATTTTTAAAACCAAGCCTTTTCTTACGCCATAAAAACTTCTGTTATTTTTGTACAACAGCGTATTCCCACATAAAAGTAAGTCTTAAAATACTAGTTTACCATCTTTCTTTTGGAAAGTTCTTTACAATTTCACTAACTATTGGCTGGTAGCAGGAATCTCTCTCAGGCTTCCCCTCTTCACTCCAGTCTCTCACAAATTGTTTCAAAGTTGATTTTAATTTATCCATGTCAAATGTTGAAGCTGGAGTAATCTTCCCTCTTACCTGATTAAAGCGGGGAAAAAAATAATTAATGAAAAATGCACCAAGTATCTTTAATCTTGAAAAACAGAAAATAAAATAGAAACAGTCAAGAAGTCATGGTATTAGGGCTGTTGGGAGTTTTAATTGCCAAAGTATTTACCTCTCAATTCTGGGACAAGGGCTCAAATCCAGCCCTGTTGAATGGATTGTTTGGTGGTCTCAGTTCAGCCCCCAAGAGACCAGGGTCCAAATCACAAAACCAACATACAGTATGGCATAACTGAGCACAACTAGTAGTTGTTCAGGAAAGGATCAGGACTTCACTAGTGATGAGACTGAACTGCTCACCGTAAGAGGGATCCCTCTATGCTACTGATGCAGCATGGAAAACTCACACTAGAGCTGCCCAGAACTGTATCTAGCCTGCAGATACCAAAAAGACTTCAGTTTCCATCACTGACAGTCTTTTAAGTCTGAGTGCAAGTTTTTGTTTCTTTGTTTGCTAGATGCTACATTGAAAGGCAGGTAAGTAGTGCAAAAATTGCACTAAATTTTACAAATGCTAACATTCAGAATACTTGGACTACCTAAAATTTAACTAATTTAGGATGCCATAACATACAATTACCTACGATAATGTATACAATACCATTTATGGTCTATATAGTTAACTGAAAAATTAACTTTAAAATGTAACCAGGGCAGAGATAGAAAATCCCAGAGTATAGAATTTGGTTTTTAAGTATGAAAAAGTTCATTTTAACATACATCTCCATATTCTTTGTTTTCAAACATATGAATGAAGCCATTGACAATGGTCTGTAGCATCTCTTGATTATGATCAACACACTTCCGAATCTTATCAAGGTGAGGAAGGAATTGAGGAAGAAGACTCTGTTGGTTATCTGGGAGAGATCTAAACTGTCTCTCTGTTCTGTTCACCCTTTCATGCATATTAGTTCTAGGAAGAAAAAAAAAAATATTAAAGCCTTCAGATATTTAGCAGCAACACATATTATAGGTAAATAAGAATTCGCTCAAAGCTACTCCAATTACAACTATCCAATTCTTTCAACTCAGGAAGTGGTCAGACTTCATAATTCCTGACTAGAGAACAAGCTCTCAAGAATTTTATAGGCAAAATGACTGTTTTAAGCTCTAGTTCCACATTACCACCCTTTTAACAATGCGTTACAGTTTAAGAGGACCACTGTTTCACAGCTCCATCCCCAGCCTCTCATTTCCAGCACAAGTGATCACAACCTCTAATACACGGATATACAAAATGATACAACTTCGTAAACAATCAACCCGCAAGCCCATAAGAATAGCCAGATCATTTCACAAATACAATTTAAATGTGATAAAACAGCTGAATATCACAGCAACCTTTGGCTACAGAAAAACTGGAATGTGGAGCGGAAATGAGGCAGCTGAAAGCAGGATCCTCAAAACCAATTGCTTCTGAAGGAATCATAACGGTCAGGGCCAACCCATGCTGGAGTTTTGGTGGCCCCACTAAGGCATTAAATTGCCTTCTTTTAACAGCCTCAACTATGAGTACTATGAAATTGATTGCGTAACTGATCCAGGCATAAAATAACTCCTCCCTTTCCCCAAAATACTGTTAAGGACCAGATTTTTTCAGACAACTCTGTTTTTTCTCCTCCACCATCTGAATTACTTATGTTTTCTTCTTCATTCTATAGATTCAGGTAACAAGTCAGGGGTTGGGTTGTTGCGGGTTTTTTCTTTCATTTACCTCATTCACAAAAGGGCTATCTAGCACTTTTCTGACTCAACAAATGCCTAGACAACTAGTTATAGCAAAATGGCATCCATTGGTGCTTTCAGACGACCTTATTTCTTCTGCAAATTTACAAGTCCTTCAAAAATTTCCCCAACAATCGACTAAGCAAAACACCACGTGCGTTTCTTTACCAGTAGGAGCTACTATTTTTTTTCAGGACTTATAAGGGCAACATCCCATCACAGAGCTGGGCCACACGGCCGTGTATGTGAGGTAGCACATTTCGTTACCCGTAGTATCGGAACGCGTTGATGATCCTACGGAAATGCTCCCGCTCTAA
>NW_010511768.1:0-262 GCF_000687285.1 Phaethon lepturus
AAAATTTGGTCTTCCTATTTTGCTCATCCACTTTCCAGACCCCCCCCAGGCAAGGACCAACGAGGCAGAATCAGGCCGTGAAGCTGGTGCCGACTTTACTTGCAGAAATCAGGAGAAATAACCAAAAGCAGCACGGCCACAAAAACCCAGTGAGGAGGGCGAGGACGAGACCCCCCTCCTCCCCAAACCTGCCTCCATCCAGCCCCGTGCCTCAGTTTCCCCATTCCAACGCAGCCTCGAGACCTCTGGCCCCGCGCGACCC
>NW_010511768.1:442-837 GCF_000687285.1 Phaethon lepturus
GACGGGGTTGTGTGTGCCCTGGGACCCATTTATCCCCGGCTCTCCCGGCATCGGCCGGG
This sequence comes from Phaethon lepturus, assembly GCF_000687285.1. Lineage (NCBI taxonomy): Eukaryota > Metazoa > Chordata > Aves > Phaethontiformes > Phaethontidae > Phaethon > Phaethon lepturus. The sequence continues at coordinate 502 of NW_010511768.1, forward strand.
CCGGGTCTATATTAGGAAAGCTGCCCCGGTGTAATTAAATCCATCTAAAGACCCGGCGAAGGACACGTGCTCCGGCCGGGTTCGCTCGGGGCAACAAACCGACTGCGGCAACGGAGGAAAAACGGGGGCACCAGGCGGGCGAGAGAGGCTGGACCGCGCTCCCCGGGGTTTGGGGGGGGCCCCCGGCGAGTTTTTGGGTGGTGGGGTAGCAGAGCCCCGCTGCCCAGGCAGGCTGCCCCAAATAAAACATCCGTGTTTTTTTTTTTTTTCTTGTTTTCCTCCCCTTTTTCCAATAAAAGCTGAAGCTCTGATGTCATCCCGGGGTCTGGAAGCCGG
>NW_010511769.1:0-22373 GCF_000687285.1 Phaethon lepturus
GGCGGGGGGCTTGCCTGTCTGGTTGTGCGGGGTTTTCCTCTGGGTTCCTGAGGAAAGGTCCGGGCAAGGTTGACCTTCTCGGCCCCAGGTGCAGTCATCCCGCCTCCACGCCCTGCCCGGCGGCCCTCTTCCTCTCCTCATCTTCCATGGGGAAGCACAACTCTGTGTGACCACCCATGGGCTTTCCTCAGGCTGTGGCTGAAGGCAGCTGCCGTTCCTGTGGGTAGTACCCGTTTTTTTGAGCAAGGTGTGACTGCACCAGGTCTCAGCCCATCACCATGGCACGTGGTCTGCCAGCTCACAACACTCTATAAAAAACAGAACATGGTGGGTTTTAGCATCACTGTTGACACAATAGTCTCAAGATCTGAAGATGTTCCATTGCTTGGTTGGCTTGTTGGTTGGTTTTTTTTAAGTTAGACTGATAAAAATGTGCCCTGCCTTAAAACCCCTTTCTCCTTTCATATTGCGAAGCACATCGGGTTGTCTAGGGTGGCTGCTCCCAATGCCCCCCCAGCACTCCTGCTGCTCAAATATGACTCCAGTATTACCAAGTTTGGGTTGCTGAAGACTGCCTTGCACAACTGAGGTCTCTTTACCCTCGTCCCCTGTTTCCCAAGGCTACGTCTCTATCTCAAGTCAGTTGGTGCTGCCTGTGCCTAAACAAACACCTTTTGGATTAGCACGTTTTGCAGCCACACCTCAAAAGAATAGTTAAATGTTACACAGGGTTTTTATTCTGAAATTTATGCTTTCCTTTTGTTAATGCTGACCCCAGCTGCTAGTCTCAGGGTCCGTCTGATGCCAGGGCTTGTGTGTGCCAAAAAGCCTTGAATAAGGGACCCCTCCCATTAACACTAAGGGAAATTTGTAACCTGCCTAATACCAAAGTAATTACATCAGAATTCGTCCTTATTGTACGTCCCAGGTTTCATCATGGGAGTTGTGAGGTGCATGACTGGGATTCATCTCACCTAATACCTGTACTGTAAACATTTGTATGGCAGGGTTCACCTTCAGATGGTGTCAAGTAGCCCAGGTGATCCGCTCCCTCAGTTCCCTCCGTTGACTGGAAAAGGGAGCCTGTGGCCGCAGCTGTATCAGCTGTGTATATAGAGAGGAGACATAGCCTATCCTAAGTGCCCTAATTTAGGCAGTAAGTCAGCGACTGCTGGAAATAATTCTAGTTTTTAATTTTCTGTTCTTTCGATCCCGTATTTTGGGTAATGCTTTTATGAAGTGTAAGGCTAGAGCATATACCATGACCTGTCTGTCATATTGGTGATGCGCAGGTATTTCTTTGTGAAACACCAACAACTCAGTGAGGCTAAACTGTTCCAGCATGTCTTACGGGTCTATTGAGAGCAAGTCAGGAAGCTTTCTTATCATGTCCCACAAAGGAAAGAGAAGAATGGAGGAACTGACACATTCACAGATTTGAAGGCTTTAGCACTTTTTATGTGATTTGATGACTTGTGATGAGATCAGCCAGCAGTGTAACTTGTTTGCAGCTAAAAAATTGTATCTCGTTTCAGTTTGTCTAAATCAAAATTCCAGTCACTGGATCTTACTACATCTTTTCACGGAGACTGCCTAGCACCTCCTCTTGGATATCTTTTCCATTTGCAGATACCAGGACGCACTAATGAAATCAGCTGTGAAACTTTTCAACAAGCTGGATATCCCAAGCCCTGTAAGACACCTGTCATCGTGCTAACTTTTCAGCATCTAGATCACTTTCTGTGACACTCCTCTGAGCACTCTCCAGTATTTTCATGTTGTAAGCAGATACACCAAATTAGGAAGCAAATTATACTAAATTAGTGTTATAGTAGTAGATGTACAGAGGCGAGGCAACTTTCTACCTTCTACTTTGTATTCCTCTTTACAGACCCCTGAAAGGTCATGCTAATTCCCTTTGCCATACTGTTTTACCAAGGTCTCCTATTCAGACGCTTTTCGGTACGTTCTCCTGTGAGTACTGCTTTCCAAGGGATTTTTTTAACATGAGCCTATAGCCTATATTCTTTTTTTTCCAGATGTATTATGGTGCAGTTAGTTACAGTGAAATTATTTTGTCTGACTGCAAGGCAAATCAAATTGATCTATAACAGGAAAGGAATGCTATCCTTTATTAAAGTCATCTGTTCGTTAACGGCAAGCTTTACATGAATATCACTGTCTGATTAATCAATACAAATGTTAAATAATCTTTCACCAAGAGTTCTTGGGAGTCCCATTAGAGTCACTCTGGTTGCTGTTATCTCCATAATCACAACTATGTTTTGACATCCCTCAGTGAGCCAATGTGCTCTATGAGTAGAAGTTAATGAGCCTTGAGATGTCAACAGTTCTGAAGGCATTTCTCATGCTGAAGGCAATAGTTTCTACGCTTAGGTGTAAATAAAGTAAATGAAACAAGATAAGTTGCTGGCAGCAGTGCTTTCAGCTAATTCCAACCAATATATTCAGCAGTGCTGTTGAATTATCAGGTACAAACAGTGTGTCATACAATGACAAAGTAGAATTTCTAAATACAGTTATTTCTATTAGCTCTATAGAGACCGATGAAAAAATCAAAATAATTTATTATTTCGTGTGTGCTGCGTGTTATTTGAGTAATAAAAATGTAAAGAAAAAGGAAATGGAAATATTTGAGGACAACATCAGGATTGAAACCCTAAATATTAGATAATTCAATTATATGTATTGAAGAATAATGCCTGGTTTTAGTATTTGCTATAGCTTACTTCATATGGAAATGCATTTGCCCAAAGAAAATGCTGAAATTTTTTAAAGTTGTGTATATTCAGAGTTACTGATAAACCGATATTAGCTGAGTTGTTTGTAGTAATGGACTGACTTGCTTCTCTTTTCCTGCTCTTGCTACTTTAAATATCTACCCAGTGAATGAAATGTAATGGCTGGTTGAGAAAGAGGGATCTGCCACCAAATGAGAAGGAAATGAAGATATTAACCTTACTTGGGTAATCATTTGAAAGTATTTCCTGGTAGCTCAGAAAATGCTTATTTAGCATTTGACAGACAACAAAGGTACAAAGACATAGATAGCAAAGGATGGAGGAACTGAGTCAAAATTAGCAATAAGGAGCTTGAAATTAAATACTTTCTATGGCATTAGGACCATATCCCCCCGGAAAAGCAGGTTAGGACCATATCCCCCCGGAAAAGCAGGTTCTGAATACTGCTTATCAATCTTTCATGTGATGGATCTCCAAAACAAAATTTCAATGGCCGGGGGCAAAATGAGGAGTGCTAGAAGTAGAAATTATTTGGGGATAAGACAACAAAGCAAACAGTCTTCTGATTAAAATTTGCTGCTGAAGGTAGCTGAAGAGAACTGTCTTAATGATGATCAGAAGGCTTAGGCACTGTCCTGGTTTCATCTGGAATAGAGTTAATTTTCTTCCTAGTAGCTGCTATAGTGCTGTGTTTTGGATTTAGGATGAGAATAATGTTGATAACACACTGATGTTTCAGTTGTTGCTAATTACTGCTTATACTCTGTCAAGGACTTTTCAGCTCCCCATGCTCTGCCAGCGGGGGGGTGCACGGGAAGCCGGGAGGGGGCACGGCCAGGACAGCTGACCCAGCCTGGCCAAAGGGATATTCCATACCATATGACATCATACGCAGTACATAAACTGGGGAGAGTTGGTGGAGGCAGAGTGACCACGTGTGGGACACCGGACTTGTAAATCACTGTGTAAATCACTACAGTAGGGAGTAGTGGGGTTTGACTCGAGCAACATGCTTACCTGCCAAAGCAGCCTTGGTGGGGTGCAGTTTGATGGTCTCGCAATTGATTGTTGTTGAGTGACGCCTGGGGTGAGGCGAAGGCCTTGCAGATCGATGTTTCTTCAGCAAGGCCGCAAAGGCCTCCGTACACCTGCACCGAATTCCCTTTCCCCACACTGACTCACCAGGCCCCGCCGACAAACCCTTGCTAGGAGCCAGCTGGCACACGATAACTGACTCAGTCACACCTCACCACGAGTATAAACCTGGCATTTACAATCCCCCGCTTCAACTACCGGACGAGTTGACGGGCCTGACCTCTCTCCTCCCCAGGCAGGGATGCCTCTTTGGTAAGATTTGCACCTCCAGGAAAACATCGCTAACAAAAGCGCTGAACTATTAACAAGCTCGATTTTTGCAGTAAGTGTGTTTATTAACAGCAATTCTGAATTTGTTGTATCTGTTACTTTAATAAATCCTCTGCCTTTTTGACTCTGCAAAGCCGTCTCAGTGAAAGTCCTTGAGAGGGTTCTGACAGGCAAACATTGACTGATAAATGGCTACACACACAATTCTTTAGACATAAACCATTGACCAAGACTGGGACTAAGACTGGACCTAGCTGCACCTAGACTCCTCTCTGAGAAGGAGTTTAGGAAGCAAGGGGGTCTGTTCTGAACGTCGTGGTGCAACGGGAGGGCTTCCCCAGCCACACGTCAGGCTCTTACTCCTAACATGACACCACGGCTCGGGAACTGGCTGGGCATTGGTCAGCGGGTGGTAAAGCAATTGTATGGTGCATCACTTACTTTGTACATCATCATCATCATCATCATCATCATCATTATTATTATTATATCTTCCCTTGCTTTCCTATTAAACTGTCTTTATCTCAACCCTCAGGTTTTACCTTTTTTTTTCCAATTCTCCTCCCCATCCCACCAGGGCCGGAGGGGAGGAGGAGTGAGCAAGCGGCTGCATTGTGCTTAGTTGCCAGCTGGGGTTAAATCATGACAGGCAATCAGATTTTTTTATTAGTAATTCGTTCCTTTATTTAAATTTGGCAGGATATGCAGACTCTTCTGAAGTATTTGGATAACACAGTGCTTACTATAGTCAAGCAAACTATCGGCTTATTTTACTTTATTTTTAGGGGATGTTGTTGCTTGGAGCATTACATCTGAATTTCCGTAATTTGGAGTGATAGAAATAAGTTTCAGGTTCGCAGTGTTACATTTGGGAACCTGAGTTCATGTAAAACAGAAGCTGTATCAATTTGGCATATACTGAGGACTTACAGCTTGCCTGGAAATCAGTGGAGCTGAAGAATCTGAGTAACCTAGAAAACTGTTAACCTGTATATGTATATACATGCATACATATGTATGTACCTTACAGTACATGTGCATATGTTAACTGAAATATCTTCTGAAAATGCATTTTTTTACTTCTGTGTATTTTGTGAATAAACATTTTGACAGCACTTCTGGGAAGAATTAAGCAGACAGAATAGAAACGAGATACAAGGAAGGTGACAATAATCCTCTGAAATTAAAAAGATTCCAATTAACTGGTTTCTTAAAACTGTGAAATGTCTAATAGGAAAAAAAGAAGAAATAGCAGCAGCAATCATTACTGTGGGGAAATGAGCTTGCTATTCAATAGGATAAAGTCAAAAGGTCTAAGAAGGTCAGAGGAAAGCAGACACTTCCATTGGTTTAGTCTTGAGAACTTGGTATGAAAATACATACAATTAATTAAAACAAAGCTACCCAGAGACCTAAGCTGTGAAGAGTTTTTCTTGCTACCCACTGTCATCTGTAAAGTGCTGTTCAGACTTCCTGCAGAGCTGTATTTTAATCCTCACGTGAAATTACAGGAAAATGTTCCTATGAAGTGCAAAACCTTCCCAATGATAAACTAGTGCCATTCAGGAACCGGAATCACCAGAATGCAATACGTTACAGTTCAGTGAGGTTGTTCTCAGAGGCAGTTATGGGTTTTACAAAGGTAGAAATTTGCTTTTTTTCTTCATAGATACATTGTCATTCATCAACATTTAGCTTAACCCACATTTTTTAAGTTCTCTTTTGAGTCACTGAAGACTTTATAGGAGACAGATGATTTAAGAAATACCTTGTGTGCCCTTATCTATTTTGCAGCCCAGCCTTGGCAGTCAGTAAGATGTACTTACCAGTGTAACAGCATCTGGAACTTGCAGTGACAGGAATTAGTGAAAAAAAAAATACACATGTGGATCCCTGCAGCTAGATGTGTAATGTATTTGCCTGTTTGCCAGATTTTTATTGTTTGAGAAATTTTTCAGGGACTAGAATAATTCATAATTGTCACATTAGTAGAAGTGGAAAAAATCAGCTTTGTGTGCAATGGGTCATATGTGCGCAAACTATTTTCGAAGTAAGTTAACGTCTTATGTGAGACTGATAGAACCTTATTTTAAACCTGCTCCGCTAGATAGAAGGCGTTAATTCACTGATTGAGTAGTCAACATCTTTGTATCCTTATTTTTGGAAGCACAAGTATTCCACATGACAAATTTTGCATGCTGACGGCTGTGTTTGCAGACACGTGTTGCTAGAAAGCAGTTTAAATTCGACTGCCACATTTTGTGATGTTATTCCAGTTCAGTCTGTGAAGCTTAGCCCATTTCAGACAAAAAATACCACAAAACAAGCTAAATGTTTGAGATTATCATAAATGTTTTTTTTTTCAGGACATATATTTCTGAAATCAAGACACTGATAATCACCATCTGAATAAAACTTTGCAATATTGCACTACTACAAAAAACCACAAGTATTTGGGGAAAATGTTGCCATGATCTACCACAGTCGGGAGGAGACTTGTATTTACCATATGTTAGAAATTTGTCTATGTGATATCTCATCTGGTTTCTTCTCTGAAATGCCATCTGTCTTGTACTCAAAATCTATGGAAAACTAATTGCTGAACTCTGTAACAAAGAGATTGTGGATAAACATTTTGAGATTAGTGCAGATCTGTAGGTATTTTACATTATTAGCTTTATATATTTATGCAGACATACAGTTATCTTTTAGCAGAACATATAACAAAATGAAAGTATATAATTATTAAGATGTTACCCTTTTGATATTTGCAGTTAAAGGAGACCTGCAAGATATTCCTGATGCTGTGACCAGGTACTGGTAGATTGTATAGCAGACGGTATCTAATAATGTATTCCATCTGCAGTTACATCTTAAACTTCATAGCACGGTGAGATGAAGGTGTCCTAATACACAGGTTTATAGACGAAAATATTTTACGTATCAAATAGGATGCTTTTGGCAGAGATGAAAATGCTCTACTTAGATTCTTGGAGAAATGTGGATTTGCTTTTCCCCATGGTTAAGCCAGAGAAATTGTCCGCAGTTGTGTAGTGGTTTTGGTAATGTGGGATTTTAGAAAGTTGTTTCCTAAAGTATGTTAGGACTGAGTTCAGATTGATTTTTAGATAATTCTGTAAGTATACTTACAAAATTTAACAGAATCTGTTTAAAAGAAAAAACAAATCTACTTATTGTTCTTTTCTTTACATAAGCAGAAAGAAAACTGTTAAGTATAAATGAAGATGCCAAAAAGGGCACTCTACAAGGGTGAAGCAGGATATTTTGCATTAGAGCAATCAGAAAACTCTTAGGCAGAACTGTCAAGAAAACTACTGCAAGGGTAATAGGTCAGTTTGCTATGAAATCTATATACTTTTACTTTAATTCACACTGAATTAAACTGAGTGAATCTGCTGCAAATTAAATGAAACCTTGTATTGGATTAAGTGTATAGACAAATAAGAACCACATGTTTTGACTTTACTCAGTAAAAAACGATGCTAAAATAAACTGTTGGTATTTTTATATAAGGCTACAGTACCCTTCCTTCTTTCTTTCAGCTTCACTTGTGGTTGACAGTATAAAAGTCCTTTCTAGGGTCTGTCTCAGCGCTCTGTAACGAAGATCTAATTTTCTCTGAAGCTCCCTTAAACTTTTATGGTTTCAACAGCGGAGCCTGAAGCTGAAGTATGTTCATTCCTGTGGGGACCACAGCTTTAAGTCACAATTAAAGAGTTTCTTACCCAGACTGTGTGGCCAGACCAAAGCACACCCCATGGAGTGTTACTTCTGAGCCCCTAACGTGGGGTGAGGATGAAGTGGCCTCCCTGGATTAGGTTCCCTGGTTGGAGCCAGTGGAGCAGGGACTCAGGAGCCACAGGGGCAACTTGTGTTGTTGATACTCTGCCTGGAAAACCGAGGTGCAGATCTGTTTGGGGAGCAGAGCAGAGGGAGGAGAGCTAGAAAGCATATCTTGGCTGCATGTAATTCTATCGAAAGCTTTGCCAGATAGCTGGGGTATGTATTTACTAAACCTTCGATTAGTTAAGACTAGCTTGTTTGGGACTAAAAGTGCAGGTTGTAACAACTGACAAAATGCAAAAATATGCAAAGTCATTAATCGTCCTACAAAAATAACAACTTGTTTTCTGAGATTTTATTTATGTTTTAATCAAGAATGGCTAAACTGTGCTTATTCCCCGTGAAGGAGCGAGATAATAATAGAAAATTATTAAATTAATAATAAATTAATAAATATACAGTCCTGAGAGTAGTTACGAGTCTTTCTATGCCTACGTAGTTATTGCTATTGTTCTCAACATATTGTATATTATACCTTAAAATGCTACAGGCTTGTTTTAAATAACTACTGGAAAGAGCAACAAATATGAGTTATTTGATTTAAAAAGTTGATTCCTGTGTTCCGGTAGCTCATCTGTCTTTTGTGCCTTCTCCATAATGCTGGGTTTTGTACATGTGCCATCAAGTAACTGTAGATTTCTTGAGAATTTTTGTGTTTATGATTATACAACATGATGAGCTTGGAGGGAAATCTATGTATGTTGAAGTTGATGTATATGTTTCATCAAAAATGGATTTTCGTAAGGAAATAATTTGCTGTGGGAATGCATTAACGGACGTAAAATGCCATTTGGTCAAGCCTTCTCTCTCTGCCCAAGCAACTTGAATCATGTTTTTACCAATATGGTGGAAGGACACACTGGAGGGGTAAAAGATTTGGGTTCAATCAGGCAGAAGAGGAGTGTGAACTAGATTTTGGTTTTCCAAATTGTAACTCTAAGCACTGGGCAAGTAAGCATAAAGAACTGCCAAAATGCCACCTCATGGTTTGTGTGAGGTTGGAAGCTCACCAGATGATGACTCCTAGGGCAAATCACAGAATCACAGAATCATTAAGGTTGGAAAAGACTTTTAAGATCATCAAGTCCAACCATCAACCCAACACCACGAAGCCCACTAAACTATACCCTGAAGTGCCACGTCTACATGTTTTTTTGAACACTTCCAGTGATGGTGACTCCACCACCTCCTTGGGCAGCCTGTTCCAGTGCTTGACCACTCTCTCCGTAAAGAATGGTGCATACTGTTCTTGTCTCACTATCCTTGGGGGCAGACAGCTCATAAAACATGATGGTAAGAGTGGTCTGTGATATGAGAGCTTAACTCTTCACCCTTTTCACCCTTGTACTGCATCGCTTTTTAGCACACTTTCTGTTTCTTTATAACCTGATAAAAGGCATATGCCTCGTGATGGTATCACCATATTCTGTACAAGGGGTCATGCCCATAACTGCCCTTTGGCTTCTAGTTTGCCCTTGCCGTGCCTGCTGCTGGTGAAGCTGGCAAAGTTTCAGCTACGCAGGGCTAGTTGAGGACGATCGACAACCCATAGGCTAGGGCAGATGGGTAGAATTTGGCATCACAGACCTCATCTTCACCAAAACACTGAGTGTAGCCGGTGCTGTTTCACACGGGACAGTGTCCTTTATGTCCTCCACCGGATAGCAGCAGCCAGGGCCAGTGTCCCTGGTGGCCAGGTGACAACTGCATCCCAGCCCAGTCTTTCTATTATCCAACAGAGGTTTTGGGTGAGGGAGCCAGCACCCATTTATTGGACCATACTGTCTTCCGTTTTGGGGATGATGAGTGCTGAGCTTAGGAAGAGAAGGGCCGTGTCCAGAATACTGTACCCGCTGCCCTGCAGCAACAGCACACGTCTGTCAGAGCTGCTGTCACGTTGCCATGAAAACAGGACAGGAACCATCGTTTTCTATGCAGCCTAGCTGGTCCAAACATCTGCGTTTTAGCTGGGGGCTAGTTTGGTGTCAGCGAATCCGCTGCTGCTTTATAATCTTCGAAATAAATTTACAGCCCCCCAAGGACACACATCACCTCAGAAAAGGAAGAAAATGTATAGGTAGATAGGTGATTAGAAGACAGGGTCTGTGGTAGGAAATAGGCATGTCACTATGGAGATACCTTTTTTTTTGTCTGCTCCCTTCCTGTCCCCTTCTTGGTAGTGGATATGCAAAAGGGGATATAAAAAGCCTCATAAAAATGTTGAGTTAGATGTGAGCTCAAACCCTGTCTAGCTGCAATATGACTGGAACCCAGGGTTTCCCAAGGTCCTGGGTGTTCCCTTTAAAATGGGAATTGGTTTTGCTGTCTAAAGCCATTAAAATAGGTCCACACAGGAGCAAATGTTTTAGGTACACCTCTTTCTTTGGCATCTGTGATTGCCTGGTTCAAGTCATCTCACTGTGCTAGCTGCTGCAAAGCCTGGCCAGGGAGGGTTACTCTCTGCCTAACTCTGGATCATTTCATCTATGAGATTAGGTCAACACTGAAGTTTGCTTTGTGACCTTGATCATAGACATGAGCAGAGAAAGAAGATGAAAGATGGAGGTCCAAGACAAATCTTGCAGCAGGGCCCCCCATGCACCCCAGGGCTCTGCAACCTCTGCTCCCCGCGCAGGGGCTAGCTGCCTGGGCTGGGGGCCAGCCTGGGTACCGGGCAGCCATGCACGCTGGGGTCAGGCTGCTGGGAGCGCAGAGGTCTGTGCGGTGCTTCTTTTGGGGGTGTCTTCTTTGCCTGGGCACTGTGTTTAAGCTCAGGCTCTCGACCTTGGTTCTCCTGAGCCATGCTGGAGGTATGCTTGAGCCTGGCCCTGATCCTGACCTGCTGCCTTGACCTCAGACCTGTCTCATCACCAGGGACTTGCCTGGGGGTCTCTGGGCTGTGACTGACCCTGGTCACTGTCACCAGACCTGCCCTGCTCTGCTTGCTCAGGCACGGCGGGACGGTGCCCTTGCTGGTGAGGACACTGCCCTGCCACCTCGCTGTCACCCGGCTCCTGGCTTGCCTTCCATTTGCTTCTCACAAACAATCTATGGCAGACTTTTTTTTTTTTTTATCTCGAACTTTTATCCTTTTTTTACCTGTATTATTTGTTGGGTTTTTTTTCTGGACTGTTCCGCTGCATCTAGATTTTATATTGGACTCGGACTGAGACGATATCTATCTATCTGATTTCAGGAAAATAATCAAAATCATTAATAAAGTAGAATTCTATAGAAGATTTGTGGTCTTTGAGTAAAGTAGGTCTTTTAGTGCTTTTGGAAATATCTGCCCAAGAAATCAGAAATCACAGTGGAGGGAAAAAAAAGCCTGAAACCCATGAAACCATAAGTCACTCCTAAACATCAGCTTAAAGACTTACTTTCCCTGTTTTCTTTTCACATTCATACATTGCTTATTTATATTGTATGGCCGGTGACAGCTGAGATGGGGTTAGAGGTCTTACCTCAGTATTAATTTCAGATGTTTGTGTGCATTGTCAGATTACTACACACCTCAGGAAAGCTCACAAGTTATTTTCCCAAAAATGCCTGTTGGAGTCAGCTACATAACTTAACCTTTCAATGGAAAACTCACATTGATAAAATTGATGTCAACGAAAATGTTGCTGAAAAGAGGAGGAAATTACTGCATAGCTTTTCACTGCAAGACGTGGTAACCTGGTGGAGTGCCGCAGCTTGCCTTACACAAGTAGGTTGTCTGTAGCTCCTGTCAACACAGGGATTGACTTTCTCTGCCAACAACTCTGTTGAAATGAATACAGCTCACGCTTGACTTCCTAGTGGCATGGTGAGTCGTTGAGCTTCTGCTAAACGAGCAGACCATAGCTTCAGAGGAAGCTGTAACTAATAATGTGAAAATCCACCACTGACCGGCATGTCAAAATAATTTGGGCTGAAAAAAATATCCCTTCTCTGATATCAGTAGCGTTAGAAATTGTATTTAGCCAAGCATAACTATATGGTTATTTTGCTAGATTAGATATGAGATTTCTTTATCCTGAAAAGGTGAGGGTTTGTACGTGAGGGTATCACCAGATCCAAATTCCAAGTGTACCCCTTAGCAGGACTGTTCGTTTGGGGATACACTGCATTCTTAACTTTTACTAGGACCACAGGAACACAGCACCCAGATGATACTGCTTATCTCCACTAGTAACATTCACCTTTGTAAATTCTGCTGTCAGAAAATAGAAAGAACCTGATCTTCAAGCCCAAGTTGTATTTTGAGACCCCACGATTATGCTAAAACACTTTCTTCTGACACGGCATCCATCATATGAGGTGTCTGTCCCATATGGGACCAGCGATAAAATAGAAGTCTTGTATTTTTTCCCCCACCTTGTTCCATACACTCTTGCTCCCAGGGTGTACTGATGGCTTTGGTTTTATTACTGGATTACTTTTCAAGCTCTTCCCCCACCTAGAAAGGCTAATGAAACTCAGTAAGTGCCAATGTGGGTCTGGAAAGTCTGAACAGTTGAGACAACTAACCCACTTTCAGGTTTGTCCTTCAGAGCTTTGCTGCAGTACAGCCTTCAGTAATACAAGCAAAGATATATTAAGCTCCATAAATAAAATCTTCCTAAAAATCAGAAAAATGTACTTTAGGAAAAGACTTTTAAATGGGTAGCTCTAACAATGTTATACTGAATACCTCCACCCCCCTGAAGGAAGAATAAACCTAAAATGTACTAGCCAAATGGCAAGGATTAAGAGTCTAATATATCTCTTTCTCATTGTACGAGGTTTTTAAAAGGTGACTAGGGAGTGCATTTTTATTGTAGAGTGTCAGGAGCCAATTAAAAAATGGCTCTATTAAATGTTCTTACTAGCTTAATTAAGAGACATATAACAAAGCACTTAATCTGGCTGGCTTTTGTAGCCAATGGCAATAGTAAGTCTTTTAAAAAGATCATAAAAGAGAAAAAAGGAAATTTTGCATCTACATGTTGTGTGGGGAGAAGCTGTGGCATAAAATGGATCGATTATCTTGAAATTTCATGTGTAGAAAATTGAAAAGATTATTTTTGGTGGCTGTTTTAGTCTTAGAACTTTGCTATTTTATACTGCAATCACACTAATTTTTGTCCTGCTTATTTTCATGTCTATGTTACGGATACTTGGAGGCCTTCAGGTAAATATCAATCTTGCTTGGTAACCTCCTTGTGCTTCCAGAGTGCATATTCTCGCTTGCCACTTAGACACCACCCACTAAACATACTCAGTAACAGTATTGGCTGTCTTTTCACAATGATTATAGGTAAAGAATCTTTGACAACTGAAACAAAATATTTACATCACTTTGAAGACCGGTAAATGCATTAGAAATAGTTTAAGGAAGTTAGGGCAGGTTGTGGCATGCCTGTAAAGAATGAAATCAATGAGTTGCATTTATGTGATAGATTAAAATGAAGGCATTATTCTGCAGGAGGTGGAATTAGGAAGGTGGTGTAGGTAAGCTTAACTTGGATGGGAAGGTTTGAATCAGTTAAGGAAGCTTGTTTTTCAGCATCTCAAGGCAGAAGGGAAAATATGGAATCTGAAAAACTCTTTCTTAACATTGACTCTTGCTCCTGGCAATTCCTAAACAAGAGGTTTAAAGCAGAGTTAATGTATTTAGGTGAAGTGGATTCAGATTGTCAAATGTAATTATCAATTGGAAAATGACCAAATTAAAAAAAGAAAATACAAAAAGATTAAAGAAATGCAAAATGGCATTACAAACATGCTAGTAGAACTATTTCATTGGCAACCCCCTTTTTCTCAGTGTCAGTGATTGAAGATTTTGATGTATTCTCCATAATGTTTAAGGAAACTGAGGACTGTTAAAAAACAAAAGTGTATGTGAGAAAGAGTCCTTGCTTTACATTAACATTATGAGGATTATAACAAAATCTTCAATCATTTAGTTTAGGATTTTCGTCTCTGGCATAGTCTAGAGAAATAAAGACCATCATTTTGACAATCTGACAGGCTATGTTTTAGCCCCTTAGAAGGCGGGGGACAGAAGCTTAAATTCTGTCAGAAAAAGAAAGCAACCTTTATTCAGTGGGATGATAAACACCATTGACCATAGGGAGGTCACTGGAAGCTGAGCAGGGACTCTGCTTCTGAGGAGCTGTCTGCTATTTGCATTCTTCAGCCCTTGTCCCAGATTCATCCCCTCCTGCCCATAAACGTGGACACCTAAACTGGGAACGCTTCATACAGGTGTCAGAAAAAGACAGACTCATAGGGAAAGAGCAATTCCAGTGACACTCAAAATTGTTCTGTGGGTCTGCTTACTCCCCCCATTGATTACAGAGTCACAGAATAGTTGAGATTGGAAGGGACCTCCACAGGTCATCTGGTCCAACCCATCTGCTCAAGCAGGGCCACCTAGAGCCAGTTGCACAGGACCATGTCCAGATGGGTTTTGAATATCTCGAAGAATGGAGACTCTACAACCTCCCCCGGCAACTGTGCCAGTGCTCAGCCACCCTCACAAGGAAGGGATGTTTCCTGATGTTCAGAAGCTCCTTTGTTTCAGTTTATGCCCATTGCTTCTGGTTCTGTTGTTGGGCACCTCTGAAAAGAGCCTGGCTCTGTCCTCTTTGCACCCTCCTTTCAGGTATTTGTATGCATTGGTGAGATCCCCCGGAGCCTTGTCTTCTCCAGGCTGAACAGTGCCAGCTGCCTCAGCCTTTCCTCACAGGAAAGATGCTCCAGTCCCTTAATCATCTTAGTGGCCCTAAGTGCTGGTGTCTCTCCACTATGTCCATCTCTCTCTTGTACCAGGGAGCCCAGAACTGACACAGCACTCCAGGAGTGACCTCACCAGTGCTGAGTAGAGGGGAAGGATCACCTCCTTCTACGTACTGGCAGCACTTCTCCGAATGCAACCCAGGGTAACGTTAGCCACCTTTGTGGCATGGGCACACTGCTGGCTCATGGTCAACTTGGTGTCCACAAGGACACCTTTTCTGCAAAGCTGCTTTCCACCTGGGTAGCCCCAGCATGTACTGATGCCTGGGCTTGTTCTTCCCCAGGTGCAGGTCTTCCCTTTTTTGAACTTCATGAGGCTCCTGTCAGCCCATTTCTTATTTATAAGAAATTTATAAGAAACAGAGAAACAGGAAATAAATTTCTTATAAATAAAAAATTAATTAGATAATGAAAGATTATAGAGGAAGGATGTAATTGTGTCTATTTACCTTTCTCCAGGGCAGAGCACCTATGTCTAAGTCATTCCTGATAGATACTTGTCTTGTTTATTTTTAACAAGCTCCAGTAATGAAAACCTGGCAAGTGTCTCCCATGCACTTCTTTACTATAAGAGGGTTTTTCCTGATGAATCCCCTGAAATTTTCCTTCCTGTGATCATGGCTTTTTCTCCGTGATGTTTTTTGAAAATCATCAGGTTCTCACTCTTCCCTATCAGCCTTCTCTTTATTAAGCTAACAACTCCACTTTATTATACCTTTGTGATTTTAGATCTTTGTTTATACTTGTTGTTGGACTCTCCAGGCTTTTTGTATCCTACTTGACATATGATGACCAGCTGCAAAACCATATTCATGGCCTCACTTGTGGACTTGTGGTCAGGGCTTTTGGTGGTGGCTCCTACTGAAATTCCACCCCCTCTCCCCAAAAAAAACACCCCAAAACACAAGAGAAGCTGAACTACCTTGAGATGAACAGCTGTGCAAAAGACTGATTGTGCTCACGAAATTCAGTGAAGCTTCGTCCAACTTTCATCATAACAATGCAAAAGACAGAGACCTGGGGTTTTGTTTGGTTTGGAGTAGAAAATCTCCAAGCTTGCTTCCTATATCTCTCAAATAATACATGTCAGCTAACTGTGATTCCAAGCTGTGTCTACGTAATGTCATTTCTTTGCAGTCCATCTGCAGAGAACTTCATATGTACGCTGCATAAAAGCAAGGGTGTCATCCAGTTTAAATTTATCATTTTGACTACCTCTGTACTCAGCAGAAAGAGGGAGGACTCCTGCAGGGTGATTCATCTTGGGATAAAGTAAGTATCAAAAATACACTGGAGATCTTTTGTTCTCTGAGACCTCTCTCTCTCTCTCCAGTAACCACTGAGGCAGCCAAGTCAATTAGCTTAAATAAGACACTTAACCTTTAGATGGCTAAATTAGGTGATTGGAAGTAATTAGCAACTATGTTCTGTTTCAGAAATTCTCATTTCTGTTGCAAAAAAATTACTACTGCAAAAGATGACCTCATGAAATATTATCCTGCTGACTGCTTTGTCCAGTGTAACTGAACAAAAATGCTTCTAAAAAAAAATAGGCACAGTTGTAGGCTATCTGCTCAATAAACTGTACACACACATTGCAACTAATGACCTGTGGTGAATCTGCTAAAAATGCCAAGGGTTGAATCACTGCAGCATGAGTAAATTGAGTGGTAGGAATTGGCTGGTTTTGCAGAGATTAAAAATTAATATAAAACATCACGTTGAAAAAGATTTGCTTCAGTCAGGCATCTGCAGCACAGACTCAGAAATGTGGAATTTCTCTCAGTTTACACAATCACCACCAATATTTTATATAACACATAATCCATGGATTTGTTTGTTCCGTAAATTAGTGAGGTTAAGAGTCCAGTAGACTTCAGAAATAAGTGCACATCAGTTGTTATGGTCGCTATTTTGAGTTGATTTGTTTGGGCATGTGTAGCCATACCCTGTGATCTTCTACAGGAAGGGTATGCACAGTTTACAAGGACTAAGCCAGTCCTTATTGACTCACACAAAAAAAATAGCTTGGATTTAATGACCTTTTAAGCTAAGGATTAATACACTCACCGCTCCAGATATGGCACCCAGAGCCTTTGCTGCCCAGCCAGGCATCGGTCCCGAGGGGGAGGGCAGGCTGGTCCCACAGCTCCCCGCAACGGATGCGCAGGGCTGCTGGGCTGCCACCTACCACCGGCTCCACCAACGCTCATGACACTGGTGACGTGACCCAGTAGCTCCTGACTAGTCCCTGACTAGACAAGCCTCCCTCTCTTTTTTAATTTAGGGTTATACTCCTTTCCATGGTGGTGTTTCCCCTCTTGAATCCTTGAACTGCTAACAACCCTGTCGCACCAGATCTAGCTCGACCTCTAGTTTTTATTTTTCTTGTCTCTGCACAGCTTCACAGCTCCCTTTGGGCAGTCTGAGCAGAGGTTGTGCAGCTGTGGTGCCACAGCTGGCCCGTGGATCCTTGGTGCACAGAAGCCCTGGTGATGGGGGAGACAGGGTTCACAAAACAGGATCTACATTATTAAGGTGATGGGAGAGAGTGAATTTGGAAAGGGCATAAGATGCCATTCTTCAACCAGCTAAACAGCAACGTTAGGAAGAAACTGTCCTATATCAGTGCTTCCATGACTGCTTACCTTGTGGACTCTGTGAAAATCTCCTTTGCAGCATCTGATGCCGACCACTGTCAGAAACAGCTCACATTAAGCAGATGTTTGGGCTGCTCCTGTGTTTGTATAGATGCATGTACGTGTGTAAAAAGACCTACAACCAACCTATGTTCTGTATTGCCCTGATGTTAGTGAGGAAGCAGGTGTAGAAAGTGATTGTAAAAGATGTATCAATGGCTACTGACGCTTGTCACCAAATAGTTCAACATTTCATTTATCAACATTACAGATGGAAAACAACCCACTGTTACTTCATTTGTAGAAGGATATCTATCTGTTCACATTTTTATATCATGTTTTTATATAACTGATGCCCTTGGTGATGGTTGCCATGAAAGAATATTGGCACTTTAATCCAGTGTCCCGCTTATGGGGCTAGTGCACAGTGGTCCTCTCGCTTTAGATTCATATTTTCTACTTTAGTAGCTTTAGATTTCTTTTGGTACCAAGGCTTTTCACCTAGTGAGTGGTTATCAGTCACCTTAGCATTAGTAAGAGTTAATTTTAATCTTTACCATTCATGATGTTGACTTTTCCTTTAGAGCTTGTCTCTCTCGCATTTGAAAAATACACAGAACTGATGTCTCTCCTACAGCACAACATAGTTCAAACTTTTTTTTGAAAGAAAAATGTCAAGAGGGCATGTTTTTGTCACTTAGAGAAGGGACTCAATCATTAAATGTTTCCCTTCGTGTTTGAAATTGTAATAGTTAAAGCTAATGCTACGGTGATGCAAAAATTATGCCTATGAGAAGCCCACTGACTGTCTCGAGTTAACCCTGGCTCTCATCCAGGTACCTCCCTTGTTTCTCAAGAAAAGGGTTTCAGAAATACCATCTTTATTTGTATGTGACTCTTTACATTCCTCTTTGCCTCCTTTCAAACAGGAGTTATTATTTATTATCTTCAGATTGATGTAACAGTAATGAAGGAAATGCCTTCATGCAAAACAGGGCAGACTCTCGCTGTGAATCCTGGAAAATTCCAGGCTAGAACAAGCCTCACACAACATTGCCGAGTGTGATTAGGAAGGTGTGGTTTACATCTGTCTATCAAATAGGTGATGCTAAGGACTAAAAAACCTGTGGACTTTTCTACTTGCTTGAGCACTGCCTTCAGATCAGCAGCCTCTGCACTACTCTGAGTAGCTGGGACATACAGAATATCCTGGATGAAACTGCTAAATAGATGTGGATAGGCATACTGAGGAAATTAAGAGGATAAGCTGTTGCGAAGCTTGGATTAAGCTAGGGTAGGGTCTGGTAACTAGAACTGAAGATTGTTTGAAGGCAGCATTTTGGGGCAAGGACTGTGAGTAGGCTCAGCGGTTTGGGCTGCTGAGGCTCCTAATGTGAACTGGAAGTCCAAGGGGAGTGCGGTTCAGATGCAGAATAGGAGCCTGAGATTTTTGTCTTTTCTTCTTTTCCGTTTTTTCTTCTTACCTCTTCATGACAGGGACCCATCATGGGGCGCAAGGAGACAGAAAGTGTTTGTCTATTCATAGCAGCTCCACATACCTTGAAAACCGGTAAGTGTATGTAGGAGCTTAACATTTTAAGGGAATACTCAAGGTACTGCTGTCCGCTTCCCTGTGCTGTGCCTCTCACTCAGTTGCACTGGAACAACGGTTTGTGTTTTCACAATGTAAATTGGATTATGGACTGAAGTACTGCTAAAAACACTTAAGTGTTTTTTTTTCCTGAAGTGAAGTCAGTTCCCTGATTTGTTTCACAGCAGGGCACATTGTCACACAGGGCTAGGAAAAAATACCTACGCTAGCATCACTGCTGAATTTATCATAATGTGAAACCGTGGTGTGAGAAACCACGTGAGATACGGAATATTCTACAGAATTGAATTCTGATAGTCAGAATTCTTAAGGACCTTACAATAAAATGCCTTCTTCTGTAAGGCATACAAGAGAACTGAGGAAGCAATATTATGGTAAAAACTCTTGGTTTTTCCTTATCAGAAACAATGTGCTATAAGTTTGCAAGACGGGCAGCATAGCACCAACCAGTGTTGTCCCCATTCTGTGCAACTTTTTGTGGTAAAGACAGGGACGCAGTATTTTGAGTTGCAAATACTGCCCACACAGCTGATCTCTGCTGACTGCAACCTAATACAGCGCAGACTGTTGCTAACACAATTGCAGAAGAAGAATTCCCCATTTGAGTTGGCAGCTGGTGATGGTAGTGAATGACTCCTCCCAATAAAAGTAGATTACAAATAATATAGATAGAAACCAAATAATATATATAGATAAACATCTCAAAGATGGTAAAAATTCCACATACTGTCTGAAAATTGGCAACTAAGTAGAAGAAAGAGACCTAGATAAATGAGTGTGTTCACCAGAGGCAAGACAGAAATCATCTGTCACTTTTGATAGCCACTACTTAGCTAATCAGTGTCCAGGCTATGCACAGCACATGTACTATCTTCTTTGGGCACGGAGGAAGACAAGAAGGACCTAGGAAACAAGAATGGGGAAGAGGGTGAGGTTGCTGTGTGTGAAACGGAGCAGAGGGTTATAGGCATGCTAGGGGAAAGAAAAGACAGTTACCAACAAAAAGCCAAGTTGTAAGTGATCTCCTAATCATAGAAGAGGTCCTGTACTTCTCACGCCATGCAGAGTTCAGGAATTATGCCGGGTCCAAGACGCTTCAGGGAGATCTTCTTTATTCAATGACCTGTTCCCACAGCCTGTGTGGGTCGTTCTTCATTTCCAGCTGGAACAAACCTACTCAGAAATCCAGCGCTCTACACCACAGCAGGCACTGCTAGCTTTATAGCTACACAGAGATGGAATTAATTGCTTTGCCATGTCTATGTGGAGTAATGGGAATGGAGAGGAATGGATAACACGGCTTGTTATCTTTTCCCTTCTGTTTTTAGTTTATTTAAATTCTCAAGTGGATCTAAAACTCCAGAAATAGTGTTCTTAGCACCTCAAACAAATACAGCATACACTATCTTGTCAGGTTTTCTCTCCTCAACTCTTGGTCTACTTATCTACAATTATAATTGCAATGAATAAGGCAAAAACTGAGACAAGATACTGGGCAACCATGTCACACTTTAATGAGCTGAAATTGTTTTGAAGTTGTTTTAGATATCATATCCCCAGCAAAACTTCAGCCCGAATATGTGAGTGTTGCCTCAAAATGTTCTTCCAGTTGACTGCCAAAGGCTTTTTCTGTATTAAATGAGACCCCCAGTGCTTGATCAATTTTTTCATAAATTTCATTCCTGACTTTTCTGTGGCTCATGCAGTACTGTTGTTCTCATCCTAACCTCTGTGTCTGTAGTCCAAAATAGTCATAGCTTGTCTGTACTGTTTATTTTGTTTTAAATTTTTTTTTCCACAAATGTTAGATGTAAAAAAAGAAAATTCCTTAATTACATTTCTAAATTTTCAGGAATTATTAAAATGCAAAGAAATGGAAAAATGTAAATGATTCACAATTAATGTATTCTTCATTTTTGTTTCAGTCTTGACAACAAAATTAGGTAACATATATCCACTGTAATGCTGAGGTTCTTGCTGTAATCTGTGAGGAATGCTTCACTTAGAAGTAACTGTTTTTATTAGTATGGCAAAAGACATAAAGATGATGGATTTATAAGAGCTTAGTTTTCTAAAATTTGCTTCAAATTCTGTATTTAATTTGACAATATTCTCTAAAGACATTTAAATGCCTTTTTCCTTAAAATACTGTATTGTTCAAAGGTTAGAACTTCAATTTTGGAGATGTTGATGAAGTAAGCCTCATAATTCAACTCGCTAGTTAAAATAATACCAACCAGGAATTGATGCTGTGCTTCTTAAGCTTCTACCACTGTAAACACATACAA
Source organism: Phaethon lepturus (assembly GCF_000687285.1). Lineage (NCBI taxonomy): Eukaryota > Metazoa > Chordata > Aves > Phaethontiformes > Phaethontidae > Phaethon > Phaethon lepturus. The sequence continues at coordinate 21,296 of NW_010511769.1, forward strand.
CATGAAAGAGCAATGCTTTGCCTCCCAGGGTCAGGATGTCGGTGTTTTTACAATATTAGTCACTGAACTTACTGCATATCAAACTGCTATTGGTGCATTTTGAGATCTTGATGCCATGACATCTTTCAGACATGCTGGTTTGTGTGTGTATAATGAGTTGCTTCTCCAAGAGCATGGCTCCTACACTCCACTGCAATAGCAACAACAAGAAGAAGGAAGAAATTTGCTGCCTTTATACAAATGTTCTCAGCTAAAAATGTATCCAGCATACATAAAGCCTATTCCTTTTTTAAAAAAAGTCAGTTTCAGATAGTTGAAGAAATCTGAGTAACTTGGCTATAGTCAGGCTTGTGTAGCAAGCACAGCTGGCCTCCAGACACTGACTCACTCTTCAATTACCACTACCCAGCTTTTTTTCCAACAGTCTCTCTTCTGCCAATAAATCTTCCAGCTTCCCATAATGTACTGTCAGGCTGAGGTCATGTCAATGTAGACACAAAAACTAAATCTATGTCCACACCCATAAGAAGGAAAATAAGGCAAGAAATTTGGAACTAACTAGCACCGATAAAAGCAAAACAGCAACTAGGAAACATACAGACAATTTTAGAACTTCTTTGTACAGAGCACAGTGGAAATATTCTGCATCTGTGCTTACTAGGCTGCCCTCCATAAGCCTTTTGCATTTGTGGCACAAGCAGGAGATGAAAGCAATTTATACTTAAGAAAGGCTACCCTTAGTTAAAAACAAGAAGGTAACAAAATTTTACTTATGATAAGATGCTACAGCCAAACTATAGGGAAAAAAAACCCTAAATTTTGATAAATATAAGCAAATAAATAGTAGTCTCTACCAGCCCTAGTCTTCCTGTCATATGTGAATAAATAATTATTGATCTGAAGGACTGTTTGCAACACCTGGCTGCAAATTTAAGGTATGTAATATATTCTACTTTCTTGTGACCACAGTGTGTGGGCTTCACTAAGTTTTGGCACAACCAGATCTCCCTTTTACTTCAAGTTTACTCCAGAAAACTTGAATTTGAGTTTAACTGAAAGATCCCAAGATCCACTCTTT